>NC_136002.1:13738581-13771081 GCF_048128805.1 Centroberyx gerrardi | reverse complement strand
CACACAGTCAAAGCTAATGAGAAACACATGTGCACCTCCTTTACTCCAATTTAGTTTCCTTCCTGTCCTTTTCTCTTCTGTCTTTTTCCCCTTTCCTTTCCTTTCCTTTCCTTTCCTTTCCTTGCCTCGCCGCTCCTTTCCTTTCTTTTCCTTTCCTTTCCTTTCCTTTTCTTTTCTTTCCTTTCCTTTCCTCTACCCTCATCCCCTTTGCACACTCGATTTCTCTCTCTCTCTCTCTCTCTCTCTCTCTTTTACAGAGACAAACAACCCTCTTTCCATCTGACCCTTTGTGCGACATCAGCATAACACTGTTAGGTGATTACTCGTGGAGGGAACGAGATGTAACGGGGTACAGAATATTGCGCAGCACCGCCTGATTAACAATCTGTCTGAGACGTGTTGTGCAGCGGCTGTCCCTCCACTGGTTTGGGCTGCAGCCTCAGAGGACAGTGAAGGGACAATGACTGGGGTCCAAGAGCACTAATGGAATTAGGCACAGCTACCAGTGTGTATGTGTGTGTGTGTGTGTGTGTGTGTGAGAGAGAGAGAGAGAGAGAGAGAGAGAGAGAGAGAGAGAGAGCAGGGCACATCACTCGTTGAGAATGCTCAGCCCCAGGACAAGGAAGAGCTTGGAAAATAACAAATACGCTCAAATAGATATATACAGTGTTTTTTTCTCTTTCTCTCTCTCTCTCTCTCTCTCTCTCCCTCTCTTCATCTTCATTCGCAGAGAACTGCTCATATCAGAGAAGGCGAGTTGGGCCTGATGTGTCTCAGTCTCACCTGCACTAAAAGGCACACAGTGTCAAGATCCAGCCCAGCATAAAACATACACACACGCACACATACACATACACACACACTCACACTCCCCACAAAAAAAAACAAAAAACTTTCCAAAGGTTGTTGACACTGAAAAAGGAAAAGTAAAGATCTGTTTTGGGGAAATATCAGTTGAGAGAACTCCGCTTCCGCATTGGCAAAGAAGAGTTGAAGAGTGAGAGAGAGAGA
Source organism: Centroberyx gerrardi (assembly GCF_048128805.1). Taxonomy (NCBI): domain Eukaryota; kingdom Metazoa; phylum Chordata; class Actinopteri; order Beryciformes; family Berycidae; genus Centroberyx; species Centroberyx gerrardi. Next base: position 13,770,070 of record NC_136002.1, on the reverse strand, counting down.
GACAGAGAGAAAATCAGCAACAGAGCGGGAGAGAGACAAAGACAAAAAGCAGACAAATAGAGGCAAACACAGAGAGACAAGGTAGAAGCAGAGAATGAGCATGACAGAGCATCTGTGTCTGTGCACACACCCACACAAGTGTGTGTGTGTGTGTGTGACAAAGACAGAGGGAGAGATAACGACAGACAGAGAGACACAGAGAAGGAAACAGAAAGCAGAGACTTACAGAGGCCAAAAGAGGATGCGTTCCTCTTCCTCTCAATTAAGTTGCACACTTTATCTATGGTTCGTTTTAGCTGCCTAGAAGCTCAAAGCGCTCAGTCTGCTGGGGGTGTTTTTCCCCAACTTGTCCTGATGACTGGGTGAAACAGACGAAACCGATCCCGTTTGTTGTCGGAGTGCTATTTTCATGTCAACCCTTCTCGTTCTGTTTTCTCGGGCTGTGTGTTGTTTTTGTTTTCCGACATTCAGAGATGGGGAACTTTGCCCCCTCCGGAACTGTTCCAATTCGATTGGCCCATTTTACTCACCACTGTGTGTGTGTATGTATGTGTGTGTGCCTGTGTGTGTGTGTGTGTGTGTGTGTGTGTGTAATGCAGGGGGGTTATTATAAAATGGACAGATACAAAAAGAGAGTTTGGAGAAAGAAAAAGAGGGAAAAAAAGAGATATTCAAAACAATTTCAAGGATCAGAAGCATTACTAAGTGACCAGACAGCAACACACAGACATGGGACATAAAGAGATGCTATTATGTGTAAACATACCACACTGCAGTTTTGTTATGCTGCAGAGTTAAGCCTACACATATACATACATATACACACATAAATACAGAATGTACACACACAGGCATGCAAACACACTGTAAACATGCACAGTGTACAACACACACACATAGGGGCACACTGTTAATACTCATACAGAAAATGTGCACACACTCACACAATAGAACTGGAGCTGCATATCTGTTCCGCTGGCTGTATTAAACTCTATATCTCTAATTCTCTTCACCCTATAACTCAGTGGAAAAAACACATAGTGTGAAAGTGATTCCTTTTTCCAGACGCTCTCCTACACACACAAAAATCACGGCCTGGCTTCCCAAGAGCATCTTGGGATATGGGTCAACCAGGGGCCTTTTTTGCATGTAACAACATAATTTGGCTAGTTGCTATTTGACTGCAGGAAGCAGAAATCGTGTTATGCTCTAAAAGGAGTTTTTTTTTGTTTGTTAGTTTTTTTTTTTGCTGCATAACATCAGGAAAGGACGTGTAAAAACACACACATCTAAGAACAACCCATATACATATAATTTTTTTTTATTTCAGGCACATGTATTTGTCTTTTTCTTATACACAAAAATGTGGTAGGAAGTGGGAGGCTACAGTGTTAGAGAAGTAAGTTTGCGACTTTAAGGTTGGAAGGAAGATCTGTCTGAGAAACCCTTTCCACTCCCTCAAACAAGTGTAGTTGCCCATGAGCAAGGCACTAAACCCCCAACTGCTCAGCGGCCAACAGCAGAAGACTTGGGTGCTGGGTAGCTCCCAGGTGTGAATATATGATTTGTCTAAAGAGTCTTTTCAACAAGAATCTTTGTTAACAAATTCAACACCGATGCTTAGTTACTTCCTTTATAAGCCTATGTACATACATAGAGTTTGGGGAAACTAGGCCTAAAGAGCCATTATCATATATAACACAGCTGAACAAGTCTGTCCAGCTCACTTCGATGGTAGAAATATTATCCTAGCTCAATCAGTCTCACGGTCGTTTTTCATGCAAGCAGACACCGGCCCTCTGGTTCAAGACTAGGAAGCAACTTATTCCCAGAGGAAGATAGTCCTTGCTATCTTGATTGATGCTTGTTTTTTTTGTATGTGTGTGTGTGTGTGTGTGTGTGTGTGAGAGAGAGAGAGAGAGAGGGAGAGAGAGAGAGCGAGAGAGAGAGAGAGAGAGAGACCATTTTTCACTGCTTGGCTACAATCTGACCACAGCAACATACTGACTCTCATGATGAGTATAGGCTGTGCAACCCAGTTTTATACCTACATGGATATCCTATCAGTGTATTAGTTTTTTTTTATTAGAATATTCTGCAGTTACAAGGAAAAAAACAAACAATAACACTAAGTTCATCTGAAATTACATGTGCATCTTAGGGAAATGAATAAATGAGGGAGTGCAGTGTAAAAGGGAGGGTGTGATGCTCCCCAATGCCCTGCTATATAGACCTGGTAGAATGAGTGACTATGTTTGTATAGAATATGACCTGAGGAAAGAAGAACAAAAGATTTGAATTTCATAAGAGCACAATTTAATCAGAAAGAGCTTGGTGTTCTCTGCATTCATGTTTAGTAATATCAACATTATTAATCATGATTCAATTACTTGTCTACAGTAATTTAATAAATTATTTTTCATTGATTCCCTTTGTTGTATTCTATATTCTTCTTCTTATTTGATTCTTTAAAAATAAAAATGACCTCATAGACTACACTGGCCAAATGGCTTGATAACAAGAAAAATAAATGTAGTTTTGATAATGTCATACAGAGGGCAAATGCTAACTGTGGAAAACCCCCACTGAGCGCTTTAAATGACACGATCAGCATGAGACAAAAAGAAAGGCCACTTCTGATGACATCAGCATCCTGGCCGCTTCCTCTGGTTAGTGGGGGGTCTCTGGTGTTTATCTCTACAAGCTCACAACTAAAATCTTCATGGTGTGTGTGTGTGTGTGTGTGTTCGTGCACTGGTACTATCACTAGTCACCCTCGACCCAAGAACACCAGCTCACACTGAGCCAGCATTGCCACAGGGCTTATCTCTCTCTGTATGGAGCCATTCACCAGCACACACACACACACACACACACACACACACACACACACACACACACATGCGCGCACACCTACACACACCTACACACACACACACACACACACACACAAACTCACTCACAGAAGAAGACACCAAGGAATATGAGGATGCTGTAAAACATAACAAATGTGAGGTAATGACAGATAATGATGATAATGATTGTAAAGAAGAATAAGAAGGAAGTTAGGATGAATATAATGACAATGATTATGGTGTAGTCAGGATAATAATGATGATCACAGTGACAATGATGATGGTGTTGTTGACAGTTATGATGACACTAATGATGATGACAATGATGATGATCGCAGTTATGATGACAATGATGATAATGATGATGATGATGATGATGATGATGATGATGATGATTATGACTATAAAAAAATAAAAGCAAGCCCATCAACAATGTCAATTCACCTACATGCATACTGTAGATACACAACGTCTGGTTTCCATCCACAACTGTCAATACCCAAGGTGAGTTTTCCCTGCTGGGTGGACTTAAATCCCTGGCTAAATAAACCGGGTCTTAAGCTGGTTCATCCCAGGACAATATCCTTACCTCAGTGCCTCTGATAAAAAGCTCTGCCTAAAAGGCCAAATTCATCTCCAAGGTGCCTCGCTGCTCGTCTAATAATTACACAGGACTAATTCTATTTGCAGTCTCTGGCTTGGGAACCAAAAAAAGGATAACTCTGCTTATTGGTTTGACACCAGCTCCCCCTAAACCATGCTAATTCTCTCTGCTGTCGCAGGAACAGGTAGAAAACAAGTGTGCTTAGAAACAAGTGTAATCAGTGTTATAGAGTTTCCAGGTCATGATTATTGGGACGAGAGTATAAACACCCACGTAGGCACGAAAACATACACTCATATATTTTTAGCATGCAAGCAAGCAAACAAACAAAAGAGCCCATCCAGTATAATTGTAGCTATGGAAAGGAAAATCCTCATACAGCCAATGCTTGTTGCACAGACATGCACAGGTACAGTACATGTATTCACAAACACACTGAAACATTATCATTTGTGTGCTGTCTGTCCTTTTTCAATCAGCGAAAGAGAAAACATTCTAATCAGTTATCTGAAGTCTGACGTCTCACTAAGCTGTCATTGATTTGTTCTCCCACAGCCTTCCCAGCAATCTAATTGTCAATAGGAAACCTACAACGACAGAGCCATGTAGGTATGTGTAAGTGTTTGTGTGTGTGTGTGTGTGTGTGTGTGTGTGTGTGTGTGCATATGTGTGTGCTTGTTTGCGTTTCTTTGAGTGCGCCTATTGTGTACATCACCATTATGTATGTGTAGGGAGCATGTCTGTGCATGCCAGTGTTTGTCTCCATTGACCCCGAGGTTGAACTGGATCTAAATGAGAAGTGCCACTGAGTCGACAGATCGATTGCTCTGCTCTCTGTTGTTTGTGTTTTCTGTGCAGTGTGTGTGGGTGTGGGTGTGTATGTGTGTGTTTAAGGGTCAGATCACCCATTAAGCAGACCAAGTCAACCACCTTGGTCTCACACCAATCAAAGTTTACTCACACCAATCAAATTGATATGATTCAAAGCAACATCAATCATCCCCAGACAGACGACTAGGGCTGCAGATGTCAGATATGTACAGTAGGGCTGTATCTGGAATCTTGCCTTTTCCTATAAAAACAGATAATCACCAATCCTCTGTATTATTATTATATTATGTTTTCAAATGATTCAAACATATATCACAGAATCTTTTCAAAGAACGATTTGTCCATAAATGCTGTTCCCTGGCCTGATGTGGGTTTGGTAACATTTATTATTCATTTTATTTGATGCTGTTCATTATTTATGCAGCTTCTCAATGATGAGGGACTCGGACATCATAAGTCATTCTAAGTCATAAGTCAAAGATATTAGAAATAGTAATTCCCAGATGTGTAAAAATATGGCATCATAATCCCTGCATTAATCCATCACCACCTTGAGACAGGGTTGCTGTAATATGATTTTTATTAATGTTTGTATGTGTGTGTGTGTGTCTGTGTCTGTGTGTGCATACGTGGCCACATACAGAGTTGGCAAGCTCAAAAAATCACATGCCATATGCTGCATGTGTGCAGGTATTTGTGTGAATTTATGTGTGTGTGTGTGTGTGTGTGTGTGTGTGTGCACGCGCATGCATCTTCATGTGTCCAGATAAAGAGGGTGTTCTGATGTTGACAGCAGTGTTGCGTGAGCTCTTATCAGGCCCAAACATAAGACAACTGACACACAAACACAACAGGGATGAGGCAAGGAGATAACTTCAGCCACCAAATATTCACAAACAAAAAAGGCCCCCAAAATCTTGGTTTCCACTCAGCGGGGGTGCTGTCCAATCTAAATCCATTTGAAAATATAAGGAAAAAATGTACTGATATGAGCAAAAAAAGAGAAAGGAACAAAGGTGGAGAGGGAAGACAGAGGGATTCTTGCCCACCCGGTGCCTCTCACACTCATCCTGCTCTGACAACTTCCTGCTGAGTCGTCCCCGGCAACCGCTACCCAGCCACAACCCCTCCACTCTTTCAGTCTGGTTGCCTTAGCAACTGCAGGTGGGGGCTAACAGCATTCTAAGCATATGCTTAGACATTTAGAGGGAGAGAGGTAGGTAGAAAAGACGCAAGAGAGTATTCCCCCTTCCACTTTTTGATGGTGGTCTGACCTCTGCGATGCTAACAGTGGACGGTTTGATCTCAATCAAACACTTGCGAGGAGTGCCAGGAACAGGCAACAGGGCTGCGGCGAGGTGAACTGAGTGCCATGCGAACCAGACAGGCTCAATTAGTCCTAAGTGGCTACACATCATTAGCATTAACATCTCAGCCAACAACTCCAACTGTATGTCTGTTTACCTTTTCATCAAATTTATCTGCAACATAAAAAGCCAATTAAAAGCCTTTTGTGTGTGTGTGTGTGTATGTGTGTCCGTGTTCTGTGTATGTGTGCATCTTTATGCACTGAGTCTAAGAAATGAGTCTTCTGCGATTTCTGAAAGGTTTTCTTACCTATCATAGAAACACAAAATTCACCGCCCTCCACAGAAATGCACAGGTTGCCTGTAGGCTCGCATTAACATCAGTACAAATGAGTGGGTAGATTTGTTTGAGGAGTTTGTAGAGAGATGTGCGCAGCCTGCTGCTGTCTGCTGTTTTGGGGGGCCAAGCGCCGCCCCTATGCACAAGGGCCCCTGCCTCTTTTTTCTCACAGCCACACTACTGTAAGTACACCTACCAGTTTCTTTGAGTCAAACAAACGTATTCAGAGAGAACTCCGGCAGTGTTGTTTGCTTTGGAGGAATAAAACATCAGACAACCATATGCGGCGTGGTTTCTGTGAGATAAATTTAGTCACACTTGATAATATTGATTCACTAATAAAACTAACAAAGCTCCACTGGCAGGATTCAAAATACATGATAAATAATGCATGCATGCTTGTTTTGTCACACTTTGTCAAAACAACTATGCACAGTTTCAGGTTAAATGTGAAGATGATCGATTAGTGCAATACATTTCAAATTGGTTAATTAAATATTCATGCAGGAGAATGGCCTCATGTTCACTTTGAGGTCAGGTTGGGTCATATGATATATATACATGGCCAGTGTCTACGGCACTTATCCAAATAAGGAATATTCTTCCCTCAGGCAGCTTCACATTCTCAATTATACTGCATGTCAGCATAGCGTGCACAATATGAATGGATAATTTATAAAAACATAAGTAGAGCACTAAGTGGTAAGTGTGTGTGTGTGTGTGTGTCTGTGTGTGTTTGTGTGTGTTACAGAAAAGTGGTGTGGATCACTCAACTAACCAAGGACAGCTTTGTTTAAAGTCACAGTATAGATTTCCTTAATTATAAATCCACAGTCCTGGGTATAATGTGAATGTATGATGCTAGCTCTGAACCTTCAAATTTGATAAGGACAGATGAATTCTAAAAATGCATAATGCACTGCGATGTATGTGTGTGCGCGTGCATTGATGCATGTGTGTATGTGCGTGCACGTGTGTATAAGCGTGTGTGTGTGAGCAAAGTGCTGGATCCTGAACACACCAACCCTCATTTATCAGACCAGCCTTGAAACTATTCTTGAATTGTAGCGTTGCGGTGATTGTAAGAAGCTTGCGTCATCTGATTCATGAATCTTCCCTACACAATGATGTCAGCACCGGATTCACTGTGAAGGACACATGGAAATGAAAACAATAGTAGGCTACCATCAACGTCACCAAGGTTCGTCGCATTGAGATGAACTCAAGGGAGACATGGGTACGATAGCAACAAGACAAATCTCAGAAAAATGGAGACAGGGAGTGAAAGGAAAAACAGCGGCAGTCTTAAAAAGCAATCCACTAATCAAAGCATTACCAATTTTCCATGGATTCATCTTCCATAAGGCTGCTTTAAACTCACACAGAGTAACTAGTCGAAATCCAGAGGTGGTAGGCTTCCAATCAAAACAATTAGATTTGCATGAGTGTGAGGAGAAAAATGTGCCGTCTTTTTAACATTTCTGGAGCATCTGGAAATAATACAAGAAAGATGATTTTTGTCATTATGTGGACCTTTGACTGTGTGTGTGTGTGTGTGTGTCCTTGTGAGGTGTGGAGACATGCCCTCAGTGTGAGTCACTCCTCACTTTGACAAAAGGGCAATTTTAGAGTTACAATTTAGGATTAGAATTACTCAGGTTAAGTTTAAACATGTTTGTGACAGTTTAGTTTTGGCTCAGAGGTTAGGGAATGAATATAAATGAATGGAAAATCCTCACAAGCAAGTAAAGTTAAGTGTGTGTGTGTGTGTGTGTGTGTGTGCGTGTGGGTGTGTGTGCCCGCGAGCGCATGCACGCTTGCATTTGCTTATACGCATTTGTTACAGCCAACGAGTGTTATCTGAACACTGTCTGAATATAGATCATTGAACTAAATGGGGACAACAGTGGTTGTATTCTACCTTATAAATAGCAACACAACCTCAATTATCTGCACTAGTGGGCATAATATGAATGGATAATTTATGCAAACATCTTTAATGCACAACTATGGTTGCTATTACTATTACTATCAGCACCACCACTGCTCCTGTTTAGTAGGTGTGTGGATGTCTACAAATGCATCAACTTAAAAAGTTTTAACTATGGGAGAAAGAAAAAACAAATACTTTTTTTTCCAAGCATCAAGGTTGAATTACAATGAGATTTGCTGTGAGGGAAAAGTGCATTGTAACTTATCCTGTCTCCCTTGATGTGCAGCTGAACAGACCACTGAATCATCTGAGGAGTAATTCAATGTCAAAACAAAACAAAAGCCAACAAGATTTCTACATTACAGCAAACAAGCAGCAAAACAAGGGAAGAAAGCAACAGAAGAGAGAGAGAGAGAGAGAAAGAGAGAGAGAGAGAGAGAGAGAGAGAGAGAGAGAGAGAGAGAGAGAGAGAGAGATGAGAGCGAAGGAGAGGATGGAGGCCCATGCATGAGTCATTAAATCCTCCCGGTTCTCCTTAGAACAAAAGGAAAGCCAGGGTGAAAAGTTCGCTGAAACTGTTTCTCTGAAGATTAGCCACCCTCGAACACGCACTGAAACCCCCCCAAAAAAAACACACAACAGAAACTACCCAGGAAAAGAAGGCAGAGTTGCACACAGCCTCTTGAATGATGACCCTCTTATGTCTGCTCTTGAGATGTGGAGAAGGCTCTTGTCTCTCATTCTGGTGTTATTACAACCTCTGTTTAGTCAAAAGATGGCACTAGCACCACACCACTACACCTTGGCCTTTTGTTCTAACAGAGAGAGAAAGAGAGAGAGAGAGAGAGAGAGAGAGAGAGAGGGAAACAGAAGGAGAGATAGGGATAGAGAAACAGACACATAGAACACAGAGGGGAGATATAAGAGACAGTGTGAGAAAGACAGAGCGAGGGAGAGAGAGAGCTGTGTATCGTTGTATAAAGTGCCTGATTTAGCAGATAGTTTAATTGATTTAGAATAGCGGAGTGAGCTAAACCTGGTGCCCATTGCTCAGGCGGGGGGTAGGAACTAATCTTCCACTGCCGGTGGGGAGAGAGGGATCGTTTTACACTGCCGCTCCCCCCGGACCCCATCCTAAAAATCTAAAGTGACTCCAACTCCTCATCTACAATCTAGCCAAAGCAGCGGAGCGAGGAAGCACATTCCTATTGGGCATAAAGGCTGTCACGATCACTTAGTCTGTCTGAGTCTGTTAGAGGACATTAAGTGGAGGTGGGGGAGGAGGAAGACACGGCGGACGAGAGGAGAGAATGCTATTTTAGACGGATGGTTTCCCTAATTGTTCTCTGTCTTCGTCTGTCCAGTGTCTTCCCCATTTCAGTTTACATATTTGATAGACTGGCAATTTCTAGGATACAAAGAGGCTGAAGATGTAGGAAGGAAAACCTGTTAACTGCTGCAACATTGCCTAAGAATGTGTCCGTTCTGTGGCTCTCAGAAACATTTGAGAACCCCGGTTTTTTATTTAAGTTAAGAAACAAACCCCTATAGCACTACAGATGTCAGCCATCATGAAGTACACCTTTGTACATGCTTGCTGCACTGCTGCTGCAGAGCTACTGCAGCTCTGGTTGTAATGTCAGAACGGTTCTCCTACCGGCGATTGTTCCGAAGTTGATTCAAATGTCCTTCGGTCTGAGTTATTGCTCTGAAGTCTGAAAATAATTTTTTTTTTTCCATTCGTTGTTTCAGAGCTTCAAGGATTCCGGCTTCTCGGGGGTCATCTGATTGGGCTCCTCGTCGGAATGAAGGGATCAGGAGAGGGTGGAGGAGAAAGGGAAGACTTGCGTGAGACAAATAAAGTGGCATCTGTGTTTGTGATGCTAATAATGACAGTTTAATGAGTGCGATAATGATAATCTAATTTAACGACGCATTCGTTCGTGACTGCTGGGACATGTTCTCTCTCTCTCGCTCTCTCTCTCTCTCTCTCTCTGCTCTCCTTGGCTTCTCTTTGGCTCTTTCCCCTCCCATGTTGCAGCAGTTTTCAGATGCTATTATTCTAACCCTCATATTTGCATCTTTAACTTTCTCTCCTAACTTATTCTCCTTCAAAGCATCTGGCTTGACTTCTCCTCATCTAGTTTGCTTCTCCGCATTTACCAGCAATCTGTTCTCTCTACCACCCTTTCATTCATTTTCCTTCTCTCCCCGCTCCTCCACACTCTACTCCAACTCCTGGCAAATGAACCCCATCAACCCGCTTGATTTCTTTTCCCCAATCCCCTTCTTTCTCCCTTATTCCCTCTCTCCTCTCCTGTTTCCCTCCCTTTTTCGCAAACTCTCTCTTTTTCTGCTCCCTCCCATTTCCTCTACACCTGCTGACTGCCTCAAAAGTCCCATTTCTGTGTCTGAAAACATTAACCAATGGGTGTTTTAGTACACTCTGTGTCGTCTGGAAATACTAGCAAGTGTTTTAACACCATTTACCTGGTGGCAGCTTAGTTGTCACCACATTTTAGGTTTGGGAACACCTTCTCTTTCCAGTGCAATGTGTTCTCCCTTGCACCCTGTGTTCATTTTCCTGCTTGCCCTGCTCTTAAATACTCTACACTTTAACTCCAGGAAATGAATCCAATGAACCTAGCTGATTTCTTTCTCAACTCTCCTTTCACTTATTTTTTTTATTTTTCCTCTTCTTACTCTCTCTCTCTGTGTCTCCCTATACCCATTTTCTTCTCACTCTCAAACTGCTAGCTTTTTCTTCTCCATTCATCTTCCCTCCTTCTGTCACTCATTCCCCTCTCTCTCCCAAATAATCCAAAGGCATTGGATGTGTGTGCAATGTAGGTCTGTGCTACAGTACAGTATGTGCGTCTGACAGAAGTAATCAATCTTACAAAATGTTAGTTCACAGATACAATTAAATGCTGGAAGAAATTGGATTTCAATATTTCAAAATAATCATTATTTAGCCTGCTGGAATTGATGTTTCTATCATTTACATTATCACTTACTATAGGATGTGTGCAAAAACTTGAATGTCAAAGTAATATTACCTCTAGACCACACAGGAGGCCTGGTCAGAACAACTTTTTCGCGTAAATCCTCTCCTCACCTCCCTCATCTTCCTCCACTATCTTCTTCTCCCCTATTTATTCAGCTCTCCTCTCCTCTCCTTCCCCATCCTCTTCGTCTTTATGGGGGACAGTGATCGATGTGCTGCTCTAGCAGACTGTGACGAGGTTAGGAACTCTGGCCTCTGGGGTGTGTGCGTGTGTGTGTGTGTGCACATGCGTGTGTGTGTGTGTGTGTGTGTGTGTGTGTGTGATGAACTCAGCAACTGTTGATTGCGTGTGTACTTATTTATTTGTGTGTGTGTGCGTGTGTGTGTGGGTGTTGTGGAGGATATATACTGTACTCCAAGGTTATAGTACGGATGCAGGATGGAAGTAAATCATCATTTGATTCATTTGATGTCAACAGAGAAGAACTTGAGGCATGTTGTTCAGAATTGTATTTCATGTCCTTCTTTGTGTGCATATTTGAAATTTTTAGTGTGTGTTTTGTAAGTATGTGTGTGTGTGTGAGAGAGAGAGTGTGCGTGCGGAGGGCGTTTGTAACTGTCAGAATAATGATTCTCCTACTCAGTTCTTGCTGCTCTTGCAGCGAACTGAGTCCATAACTATGACAGCATCAGAGTTCAGTCGTGCCTCACTGTGCGCGTACACACACACACACACACGCACACACACACACACACATAAACATACAAGCAGCATCTCACTGCTCTCTCTGCTTGAGCCAGCCTTATCGATTGCTTCCCTATTGAAAAATGGCCTGTTAGGAGTTTGTCATGGTTTTTAGCTCATTGCTTCCCCCCCGACAGTTGCAAAACCAGTTTTAAACAAAGCGGAAGCTGAGATTCTCTGGTGATGCTAATGGTGATGTACACAATAGGCACACTCAAAGAAACACAAACAAGCACACACACACACACACACACACACACACACACACACACACACACACACACACACACAGGTTTTCGTGGGAGTTTTTCCTCGCTCTTATTGAGGGTCTAACGTTGGGGGTTGTTGTTTTCATTAATTTTTTCATAATGTGGCTGCTGTGAAGCCCTTTGAGACTGTAACTGTGATTAAGGGCTATAAAAATAAACTTCACTTGACACGACTTGACGTACAAACACATAAACATACACACTTTTGTACTATACTTGTAAGGACCATTCACGGACCATTCACTGACACTGTAATTCTAAACTTAAGCCCTAACTGTAAAATAGCAACCTTGTTGGAAGGAGGTACAGCAAATATCTATCCTCATCTTTCCATCCTTGTGAGGATATTTGGTCTTCATGCGGATAGAAATACATGAGCACATACATAACCACACACATGCCACACCATACAGATCCAGATTCAGAAACATAAAAACACTCAACACAAATATTATGCAAGTACGCATGTTATGCACGTTTCTAAAGTCAGTTTAATTTAATCAAAATATAAAACTCTCAAACAGTCATTTTCCCAGGCAGTAAACATGTAATTACATTTCCAATTCCTAGAGAGTGAATAGTTTTATGTTCATGATGGTTTATACAAAAGCACTTGGTCTTGCATCAATATAGAGAATATCTTTTTCAAACCAGCAGCACCAACACCTGTAGATGGAACAAAAATAGAAAGATGACTGGAAGTAGAGTGAAAATGAGAAAGTTCGCTATTCAGTACAAAGGAGGCTGAGTCGATGAGAGGTCAGGCAAAGCAACAGAGACGAAGATTAGAGAAAACGACGTTAGATGTACTAACAATGCTTCTGAGTCGTGATCTCACTGAGTTATCAGCTCTTTCTCTTGTCTTCTCTCTCTCTCTGTCTATCTCTCTCTATCTCTCTCCCCTTCTCATTCACACACAGCACTCTGGTAGCGGATCTCAGAGGTGAAAAGCATTGCCACCTCATGATGTCTGACACCCTGCCTCTCTGCCTCTTGGCAACTAGCAGTTACCATGGTGACAGAGTTGGCAACGATGATGACAATGACATAATCGGCTGCCGATGATGGTAAAGATGAGGAGGAGGAAGAGGACGATGATGAGGATAATAATGATGGCGATAATGATAATGATGACACAGTTGATGGTGATGATGATGTCCCTCGCGTTGATGATAACTATGTGATAGTTTATTGATCCTTGTTGGGAAATTCTGCCACTAAACAAAGCAACGAATGGTGTTGAGATTCACCTCTCGGCTCACTGTGCAGCATAAGCTTTTAGACTATATGCACGTTTCTGTTGTTTTAGTGAGTAGAAACTCAGAAAAGACTTTGTAACCATGGAGAGCTACAACGTATCAATTGTTGATAGCAGGGTGATCCGCCTGAGCAGGGAGTAGACACTGATGCACATGGTTAGGTAAGCGATGCAGTTTGGGACTTCGCTAAAGTATGAGTTCAGTTCATGAGTTCACGATAGTAAATGCCGACATTCTACCTAGATAACTAGCTACTGTAGCTTGATCCCTTTGCAGGAGATGGAACATTCCAAGTCGCATGGCTGGGAAGTGTAGTTCGGTAACTAATTTTGTTGTTTGTGTAAATAATACTGAATGAATTTTTGTGAAATTAAGCCAAGCGAGATATGTTGATGCTTACTACAACGTATTTCAAAATCAAAGCCACATGTTTTTTAGATTGCTCATATGAAGTAACCTCCCATATACCTACACAGCATAAAGTCAACACAAGGGTTGATGGAAATTATGTCAACTTTGGCTCCCTATTATTGTTGCAGATTTACATCCCTAAGAGAGTGGAGGGAAACAGCTTTGGACAAAGGGGGAGAAAACAGATTGAAATACCTGCTGAGAGTCAGAGTAGGATGATATGTGCAAGAGGTGTTTCTGGATCGGTGTGACGTGTGTGGGGGGTTGCTATTTGTGTCAGTGTATGTTTATTTTTGTGTGTGTGTATATGTGTGTTTATGTGTGTGTGTGTATGTGTGTTTGTGTGTGTGTGTGTGTGTGTGTGTGTGTGTGCACGTGTGTGGGTGGGTGGGCGTTTGAAAAAAATCAATGATAGCTGAGTGAGAGGTCAGAGTTCAGATGACTGATTACAATGTTTTTCTCCTCCGCTGATTGAAAAAGGACAGACAGGAAACAAAACCACTCAGTGTGTGTGTGTGTGTGTGTGTGTGTGTGTGTGTCTGTGTGTGTGCACATTTACGTGCATGTGTTCATTTGTTTTTGTTTGTTTGTGTGTGAATGTGGGAGACGGAGTGAAAGAAAAGGGAACACACATAGTGTCACACTTTGTGTGAAGTGTGACACTATGAACTGTCTCTCCATACTAGAGAAAGACACAACGTTAACACATACCACACACACACACACACACACACACACACACACACACACACACACACACATCACTTCTTGTCCTTTATTACCTTGTGACATGCTAACACACACACACACACACACACACACACACACACACACACACACAAACAGTCAAACAGTCAAACAGTCCAGCCCATTGCCCTGTTGGATGATCTCAAACAATGACTTCTATGCAACATGATTCAAAATGCAATCCAAACTGCTACAGAATTGTGGGACTTATTTGTATGTGTTTATGTGTGATAGAAGTAGAACATTTAAAAATTAATAATACATTATTATAATAATAATTATTATTATTGTTATTATTATTATCATTATTCTTTTAAGCTAATAAGCTTGGTTAAATGGTGCAAAGAAGTGTCTATGAAGTGTCCTGGTCAAAATGACACAGGATTCCTGCGAGGAGACAAATTTCCATCCTGAACTTCAACATAACTGGACTGAATTACATTTGACAATGAGTAACTTTTCACATCCTGATCTTACATCTTGTGACGATAACAGTAAGGAAATATTTTTCTAAATCAATTCGTTTAAAATCAAACTTTATTCTTGATGAATTTACAACAAGTATGAGTACGGTACGTGTCTCCATATATTCTGATATTGTACTAAGGTATATTATCTTTTTCCTACAGAGTGTGACACTAAGGAGGCTTATGGAGACCAGAGGGTTTTGGCCTCTCCAGCCAGCAGCGGTGGTGATGCTTGTCTCTCAGACTATGATCTGCTGGTGTTCCTCTCTGTACCAGGCTTTGAGCATCTCCAGGCCGACTTCCTGCTGTGCGTCACCAGCCACTTTGCAGTCGGAGACCGATGCTACATGTGCCAACTGCCTTATGACCGTGTTGGTGACCTCCAGAAGCACCTGTTGTTGGCCAGCTGGGAACCTGATAACCATTGCAGCTTCTTTTACCGGCATGTCTACAAAGCGGGGATGCGTGAGGCTACCAAGGCCAAAAACAAAGCAGAGGACCGGTGTTCCAGTCCCCAGCCAGGCCTGCACAGGAAAAGGACGAGAGAAATGGAAGACCCGATCTCCAGTAGCTCCTCAGAGGATGATTCGACCTCTGACTCCTCTGACTCCACAGACTCCTCAGATGACGGGAGAAGTTGGGATGACCTGCGCTTCAGCGACTCAGATGAGGATGACATCGATGTTGTCATACCTGGACGTAAAAGGCAGAGGAAGTCCAAACACCTGGAGCCTGAGCTGGTCCGCCGGGAACTAAAGCGAAAACGCAGGAACGCCGAGTCTGTGTCTGAGAGGAGGAGGAGGAGAAAGAAGAAGAAGGAGAACCGGTGCAATGACAAGCTGGCCCTGAGGCTGGCTCAGCAGTTTGACGACTAGGGTTGTCGCTGTAAAAACTATACTTCTCACAATGCACTATGTTGAAAAAAACCCCAAAACTAATTTTCTTTAAAAAGATGTATTTAATTTTAATTGTTTTTTCAATGTGAATGTGATACCTTTTTCTATTCATCCAACTTAAATTACTAGGAAAAGATCATGCGACAAGCCAAGCGTGCAATAGTTCTGGTCTGGTCATTTGGACCCGCTACAAATAGCTCCAGCATGTTTGTTCCAACTTGTGAATTAAAGATTAATTTGTAATATATATAAAGCACTCCAGACAAATAGGGCACAGTTGGACAGCATCACACTCAAATATAAAATATTGTTGTTAAACTTTAGAGCACCATATCCCTTCCTCCCTTGATTAAACACACAGATAAACGCACCTTCAGATTGATCCCATGCTGACAGCGTCTGACATGTAATATCTAAGTTTCTAAAAACTGGCCTCACAAACAACACACACACACGCGCCCACACACACACACACACACACACACACACACGCCCACACACGCGCACACACACACACACACACACACACACACACACACACACAGGCACAGACAATCATGAGCATCAAGCACACAGATTACTTTAACCTCTGTCCATACATTGTCCGACACTCTGTCTTGTTCAAACCAGTCCATGCCACTCTGGATGAATAGAGGAGTGTGCGCAGAGCAAGGCCATTGTTTTCAATGAAGGACGCGGCAGCGCTCTCCTAAACAGCTGCGCAGCAGAAAGTGACGCGCACCACCTTGATATTTCACCAGGTTTTGTGTCCAAAGTTCAACTACATTGAACTTTAACCCCCAAATACGCTGACCTCAACGAGGCGCGTCCAATGGCATTCCGACATTTACAGGAGGCAGAAGTTTTGTAGACGCCGGAACACCAAGGAATATAATTCCATATTAAAAACATATCGGAACCTGGCCAAAAAGTCACAGGCATGGCAGATAATCCGAAAGGATGGGGATACCAGGTTAGAAAAATTAGATTGCGTTATTTACATATTTGAAAGAAGCCTAGATAGCATCATTGTTGAATTATTTCAGCTGCTTTGAACGATGTTAAGACCTGAAAGCATTAACTTAGCACATTATTCATGTCATTAGTAAATCTATCTACACCATTTCAAACGGACTATTTACAGAAAACGAACCCATAGGCTGTTGAAATTGTGTAATAAACTGCTGGTGACCCCGCTAGTGCATCTGGAAAGGCGAAAATATCTTTCTGTAGCCTACCGAGATTCCAGCTTGCACTCTACCTTGTGCAAAATATGCGCATTGCCGCTTCTGGTGTGAAAGCCCTGAGAGACAGATACCCTGTTTACATTTGGTTTTAAAATGCGTCTTGTATTTGTATACTTTATTATCCCCGTGGGGAAATTTATCCTCTGCATTTGACCTATCCTATACACACACTAGGAGCAGTGGGCAGCCGCAGCACAGCGCCCGGAGACCAACTCCAGTTCTTTTGCCAGTGCCTTGGTCAGGGGCACTGACCGGAGTAACATACATGTCTTTAATGGTGGGAGGAAACCGGAGCACCCGGCGGAAACCCACACAAACACGGGGAGAACATGCAAACTCCACACAGAAAGGACCTAGGACGGACTGGGGTTCGAACCCAGGACCTTCTTGCTGTGAGGCAACAGTGCTAACCACTGAGCCACCGTGCTTGGGCGATCGGGTCACAAGTGGACAGCCGAGACACAACGCCGTTTACACCTGTGTTTATCATGCGTCTCCAAGGTGTCCAGCTGACCACTTGTGTTCAGATGTCGTTACTGCCTACGTCACTTCCGCTAGAAGGTCAAAGGGCCCAGCGCACAGTTATTACGTCAGTCTGTCGCCAAACAAGCGGCAGATGTGTTTAGCACGGGCTAGCTAAGAAAACAACAACGTTTCAAGAACTAATACACATGTACGGGCTATTCCAACTGTTGAGATTGACAGGACCGTTGGCGCACTGTCACCAAAACAACCACCACGTCCTGCATTGATGATGTATTTTCCTGTTACGTCCTTGTCGGGGACGCATCAGGAGGCATTAGCGTTTACACTACAAAAGATATGTGGTCAAATGCGTCCCAGACCACCTCGGCAAGTGGTTTGAGTGATCGGATCACAATGCGTCTTGGTGGTCGTTTACACTTGTATTTAGCGCTGTCCACTTGTGATCCGATCGCCCAAGACGCATTTTAAAACCAAGTCTAAAAAGGGTCTGAGAGAGAGAAAGAGAGAGAAAATGTGAAGGTATCATCACATTGTTGCACAGAACAAGAAAGACAGAGAGACATTTGAGATGACAAAAGAAGGTGAGCAGAGTGGAGTGAGTAAAAGAAAGATGAGGCTGTTCTAGGAAATCACAGGATAGGAATGACAATAACATTTATTTTCCCCTTGAGTGCCATTAGAGTGTGCAAGAAATGATGAATCATCTTTGAATGGAGAAGGGCTTTTTTTTCCTCTCTTAAATGAAGTGTTTGTGTTCACTCTCCTTATGTAATTCCATTAGTTTTTTTGATATAAACTATAGAGTGAATACGAACAGTAATGTGTGTGAGAGATGACTGTGGCAGCGTGGTATGAGCTGATGTTCATACCAGAGGAAGAAAGGGACTAACACACTGTTGAAAAAAGGAAAATGTCTACACAGAGGCATGTGAAGCTTAGTACATAAAGTGTGAAGGTGACAAACAGGTACAAGAACAGATCCTGTGCCGTCCGACAGCACATTTGTGGTAATGATGCATAATTCCATTAGCAGATTATTTGGATGTAATCTCAGCTTCCTGGCTCCCTAGTTCATCAGCAGCCTTTATCTATTTTTATTTATTTCTTTTTTTGAGAAAACAGTAACATTAGTCTACTTGGCTTGCTGGTTAACTTAGCAAACAGCTTATAACATACAGCATACATGGAAGCACTGCTTATACAGCAATGTGATGATTTATTATAAAATGACAGAGTAGAGATCTGCTCAGTAAAAGTGGCTGACTTTTCACCAGGGTTTTGCTGGGTTTACTGAATGCTTTGCACAATGTCAAGCAACTGTTACTTGCAGCACTGTATGTGTTTGTTTTATAATCAGAAAAAAAAGATTTAGCTCTCTATATATTCTGTATATCACCATACATCACTGTATTGAAGCAGTCCATAAATCGTCGTGTGAATGTAATTTTTTTATGAGAAAGTGCAAGAGCAAAGACAATTTGCTTCACACCATCATCACTTTGCTCTGATCTGTACATTGTGCGGAAATCCACCTGGGGCTCATGAGTATACAGACTTGTCTTTGAAAAGCAGAAATGGATTCTACAATTGATCATGAGCTGGAATTGAAACAGGCAAATGAGAGTTTGCCGTGTGCACATTACAGTGTGAGTTCGCAGTACACTCTTTGGCCCCTCTGCCTCACAAAGCTTCACACAAAGCTTCTTTATTTTAAGAGACTCGAGCAGAGAAAGGTCTGGATAGTTATAAAGGCTTATTGCTTTGAAAGCCACTGACGTTTATTGAATACACTGTTGCTAAAATGATGCGCGTATTTCACTGAGGCATACCCATAGAGATATGCAGGCAAGTGCACACATACACACACACACACACACACACACACGCAGGCATGCACTCACACATGTAAACACATTCACACTCACACACTCATTAATGGTCAAAGGAATAATTTCATGCCCTATCCTCCTAGCCTTTGATCTCACCTTACTGACAACTATTTGATCTTCTGTCCCTACTCAAATTTACAGTTTGTGTGTGTGTGTGTGTGAGAGAGGGAGGTGGGGTGGGAGGAAGGCGGGGAGCTGTGAAAATCTCATAAAGGCTCCATACAACTCCAGCAACTCTTAAAACTATTTACTTCTTATTTACATTCCCCAAATATTTTTTTTTTCTCACATCCCCTACTGCTTTTTTGGGCAATTAAAAAAATCCATAATGAAACTGCAGCCTTAGCAACTCCACATCCTTGTGACTACTACCCAATAGGGATTATAAACAAGCTTCAAGTGGGGTATTTTTTTTTTATTTCCACTGTTTTAAGCATCAACAACAGCTAACAATATGAAAGGGATATTTAACATTTAACGATATGGAGGGACTCTCAAAACCCTTGTGACTGAAAGAAATGTACTATTAAAAAAAAAGTATTGACGTTATACACATATATGGAAGCAACTGGGACAAGTCGTGTTTCTTTTTATGTTGTTTTTTCTTGCTATGCTCCTTACGCCACCCTCCTCCGCTCCACAGTGTGTTCAGAAGGAGGGGGGAAAAGCGAGAAAAGGAAAAGAAAAAAATGAAATGGAAACAAGCTTATCCTAAAACTGAACTTGATGACTAACAAATTTTGTCAGGTAGTGGAAGAGGGGATGGAATCTCCAAATTGAATTTATTTATTTGTCATCAGATGTGGAGGAGCCAAGAAAAGACACATTTTCTTGTTGAATTGCATTAGAATTTTTTTTCCTGTCTGCCATTGGAACCCAGTCCTCTGTCTGCTCTGCATGACGTTCTCATTCTCAAACAACACAACACAGTGTACCTGAAAACACCTGCAGGGAGCCACATGCCTCCCCAGCGCCTCCCCCTCGGCAGATCCTCTATGGCCTGTTAAGGGACAGATGCAGTTCTGCTTGAGGTCAGGGAAAACGCCACCAGGACCACATCAAAGCCACATCAAAACCCCCCTGAAGCAGCGTGGCATCCAGCCACCCGTACAAGAGAGCCGTTCCACCTGCCACCATGAAGCCGCTCACCTCCAGGAAGGGATCACAGAGAGGAGAAACCAGTCGGGCCCAGAGCCATGAGCGCGCTGCAGGGACCTCCCTCCCTGGTGATATGTAGCAACATCTGCCCCGCGTATGGCAAGAGCCTGTGGGTCACATGCTGATGTTCACAGAAACATCATAAGCAAAAGACCCCCAATAACCTTTCAGTTTAATAATAGGAGCAAAGTCGTCATCGACAATAATCCCCCCGCGCCCAAAAATATACAATAAAAAAAAAAGTAAATGAATTGGATGATTTCAGTATTATTACATTATTAGATGAAAAACAGCGTCACCCCTTATGGTTTGATAATTACTGGTTAAAGGCATACTGAGCAGGATTTATCCCCATTGAAATAGCATAAACTCATCCAAAAATTATCCCACTCAGTCATTACTTATGGTCCATTGGTAGTCTGTGACAGTGTGTCTGCAGATAGTCTGCCTTCAGCTTGGATTTTCTTATTTTTGAATGTTCGGGACGTTTCTGGGCGTCAACCTTGTGGCAGTGACTGTGACTTGCTCATGGTCCAGCAAGGATTACACCATGCAAGGGGCAAGGTTAACCGAGCCAATCCTCATTACATATACATAACACCATTCAATGCAAACACACAGATGTTGCAATACCTCTCTTAGGTCATATCTCCAACAGATTATTTTTCCTTTTATAGAGGCTGCATGTAGTATATTGCCTTCCATGCATGAGACAGAAGTTCATGACTTGGGACAGCCTGGTAACTCAGTGGGCTGTGGGGCGTGACACACTTGACACATCATGGGAACAGGATTGGACCTTTATTCAATGTCATGTACTCTCTCACCAGTGTTTCCTGATTTTTCCCACGGTGTGCTGTCAAAAACATCAGAAATCAAAATAGTCAATACCATAAACATACCAACAAGTAAAAACAGACTTAAAACAGCCTTTGGAAGACAGGAATCAGATGAAAAAAAAAATTTCTAGGCTTGAAGAGGACACTTTCACACTTGCAGACCTAAACACTACAGACAGAGAGCATTGTCATGGTTCCAAAGTCACAGTATGTTGTTATTTTCTTATTTATAGACTTTCACAGTGTGTGTAATTCAATGATTTCCTCCCAAAATACATGAAAATCAATCAATCAATCGATCACAAAATAAAACAAAACAAAAAGGTTATCTGATGTTCATTGCCAATCAAATCCACAGATGACTGCATCCACTAAGAAGTTAATATTTTACAAGGAGATGGCTCCAGATTGCTAATAACTTCAATAATATTCAATATATATAGCTGATAATAATAGCCAATATTGAGGTTTATGTTTATGTTCAGCAATCATTTTGTCAGAGTAAGTGTCACATTTCATAAATGGTGGTTATCTCAATGGAATGAAACTTCAATTATACAACACTTCAAGCTGACACACCCTACAGGGAATGTAATGTTCAAATTACTTCAGTTCATTCTATCCATTCAATTAATTCAACAAAGTGCTTTTTTCTTTCAATTTTAAAAAGAAATCTTAAACCGTTTTTATAAATAGGTTATTAATCAAATGAATAATGGCATAACTGCGAATGAATGTTCTACCATTGCCTAATGTATGGCAGTTTAAACCTAATTGAATTGAAAGTGTAATTGATCCCACCCATGGCTTGCCCAACTGTGCCTCAACTTCTGAAATTGGTTTTTGACTAGTCCATGGCCTGCCTTTCTACTGCAGCTAAATCATCATTTAGTTGTAATTGTTCTGAAGGACTTTGTATTACTGACCGATGTTTTATACCAGAAGTTGTATAGTTTTGAACAAAACCCTAACATCTCACCAACAATGTTGCATTGGTGACAGTGAAACTGTGGCCTGTTTCTTGCACTTCTCTGCCCATGTTACTATACAGAAAGTCTGTATAGTACTTCTCTGCCCATGTTACTATATAGAAAGTCTGTGCATATTTTTTGGTGGAAGCAACAGTGCATCATCCACAGGTCTTAGTTAGAGGATCATTAGAAGCATTGTTAGTAAGCTGCCTCTTTTGTATGTGTGCTTGTACATGTGCATCTAGTAATTGCTCGTTAAAGTCATGCCACATGCTGTGAGGGAGAAAGGATAGATAGATAGATAGATAGATAGATAGATAGATAGATAACGACAACATAACAAAGAGAGAAAGACAGTGAGAGTTAGAAATAAGGAACCTCCAATCTTTTTTTGGATCAATGGATCATTGTTTGTTATGGTAGACTGATCCCCCCCCCCATCTCTATTTCCTCGTCTTTTTCTCTGCAGCGAACCCTCCCTCGCTCTGCTCTATCCTCTACCTCTCTTCTGCAGAGCCCTAATTGCTGGAGTGGTACAGCTTGGATGGGAGGATAACTTGTTGAATGATGAAAGAGGAGAGTCTGAACTCGGGAGGCAACCTGCAGGGGTCTGAACAAGAGAGAGAAGAGGGGTCTTGTCTTATCTCCTCTCTCTCCTCTTCTCTCACCTCATTCTCGATTCATCCTCTCATCTCCCCTGATTGTGCTGTTGTTCCCTTAGAGGCACTGGATATATGGTGGATTCATATATGGATATATGGTGCTTTCTAACATAAGGGATACTCTCTAAAAATACCACAAACTTACAGAGTGGATGAATGAAAGAATGGTGAGAACGATGAAATGGATGGAGGTCAGACAAGTAGATAAATGGTTGCACAGATGGATAGATAATTGGATGTATGGATGGAAGGATAGTAAATGAATATACCAGTTTTGTCCTAGAGAGTTCATTACTGGCATCACTGGCAAGTGTACAAAATGGAGTTACTCTCCATTTTGCAAAATGTTTCACTTGTCTTAAGGCCATAAAAATCTTTCTCCTCCCATTCAATTATGTATCCGATATTTTATTTGCATAAACTAGTCCTGACCAGTGTTGGGTGCTAATGTGGTAATATGTTACTCATTAACATGTTACAGTAAAATAAATACTGCATTAGTATTATTATTATTATATCATTACTGTAGTAGTAGTACTTACTATTTCCATGGAGTAGTAGTAGTTTGACACATAAGTAAGGAGTAATAAATAATATATCATTTTTCTGAGTATGGAGACCAACGTTTGTCCTGACTTCAACTTTGCGCTGTTTATTTTCCCTGCTGTTATGTCTGCTGACTTTGCTGTAGCCGACAGAAAGTCCCCAGCAGTGGACCGCTCACAGTGAAGCACTGACTGTGATGTGAGTCCAGTGGTGGGAGGCTAACAAGGTCCTGTTAGAAACAAAAAGGGTTGTCTGTTGAACTTTGATGACATTGACCTTTAATTGCTTAGAGTAAGTGGCTTTCGTGAGAGCGGAGTGTGAAGTGCGTGTGCGGTGCATGGGTGCATGCTGGCTGGCTTTTGCTTTACAAAACGGTGCTACAGTATCTGCTGTACAATTGACAGGTAGTGAATGGGCTTCTGATTTCAGAGCAGCTTGTGCTGTGGCAAGTGTGTGTATGTGTGGCAAGTGTGTCTGTGTGTGTGTGTGTGTGTGTGTGTGTGTGTGCATGTGCATGTGTGTCTCATTAATGATTGTGTCTGAAGAGGGAGGTCTAAGGATGAAACATCTAGCCCAATCAACAGCTGCTGAGCTTATCACAAAGACACACACACACACACACACACACACACACACACACACACATATGCATACATATGACAAGGCAAGAATATTATAGCTATCTACCATGTCTTGATCCCTAAATCCAGGAAGCCTGTCAGTGCCAAAGGGAGCTTATGAAAGAAGCCTTTCAAGTCTTTGAAGGAAGTGTTGAAGAAATGGTATTAAGTTCCTATTGTGTGCATTCATGCATTCATGTATGTATATAAACAAATTGATGCAGATTCTGCCCGTTGTTGCTAAAGCACAAAGTGAAAGCAATTATTGTTACTACTTCTTCTCGCAGCCATTCTCCTGTAGCTTGTTCCTGCCACATTGGTGGCATTTTGGGAAGCCCCAAGAGCCTGTAATCAGGTCTGCCATTCATAAATAATGTATCACTGGCATCAAGCATCTAGTCAGCGCCACCAAACAGAAGTAATGTATTAACACAAAAGTCTATCCTGGCTCAACTGGCTTGTTCCAAGATGTCTGTGTGCCAACAAAAAAACCCTGCCCTCTAAAATGTGTTTGGTAGTACCTGTGCATCTGAGCATGTGTGCACATAAAAACACTGTTACATCAGTTTGTTTTGTTTTATTGTCTACAAACCAAACAAGTCTGTATTGACTTTGTAAATTATTGATGTCTGCAAATTATTGATGGCACCTATCTTACATCAGCAGGTTTGTGACTGTTTTCACTATCCATTTGCCAGTGATGTGAAGATTGCAGCTGTGAAGATATTTCATATATAATTGACATTGCATCTAGGCAGAGTGCTGTGGTTTTGTTGAGGAGAGGCACGTAGTTTACTTTGCTAGTACGAGTGCAAAAAAATGGGTTAATGCTATATATTTTTGCCACAATTATTGCAGTAAAATCATGTTTTAAAGCAATATTCCACTTAGTTTTAACTACTCACCAAGATCGGATGCAGCTGGGGCGAGTTTGCAGCGTTCAGATTTTTACTTCCTATTCTTTTGAATGAGGCCACAAAAATACTCAGAAAATACTGAAAACTGACATTTAACACGTAACAAAAAAAATATTAAAAAATATTCAACACATACAGCTACTGTGATTTTCAATTGACTGTGGTCCAACGTTTTAGAACATCATTTTGCCAAATAGCAAAAAAGAACACAGCGGAGGGATACCATTTAGGAGAGATAGCTCCTGTTTGGGATCTACTTTTATTTTTAAATACTAATTTAAGTGTAATCCAAGAATAGAAATGCAAAATGATGACGGACCAATGACTGCCTTATTGTCTTAAAAGCGGAATATGTTGTCGAATCTGTTCACAAACATGTTAAATGTCAGTTTTCAGGATATTTTCGTGGCCTCATTCAAACACTATAAGCGCTACAAACTCGTCCAGCTGCATCCGATCTTGGTGAGTAGTTTATATTCTGGTTTTCATGGCGGTCGAGTGCCAAATAACCCACGTTCAAATTAAGTGGAATATTGCTTTAAGACCCAAAACATACACACACTCAAGCATGCACAAAGGAAACACTGAGAAAAGGTGGCCTGTGTGTGTTTTATGCCCTATTGATGAAAGGTCTCACAGCCCTGTATCTGTCATATATCTTGTCTTGTGTTTTGTTACCATGCTGGGCAGTAAACAAAGAACATTTACAGGCTGTGTAACTCAGTGGTTTCCTAACAGCAAGCAGGTTTACATGACTCCTGGTGGTAAACGTCTAGCAACACATACAGTATACAGCCTGTGCAAGTTAGGTGCATGCACATACACATGTACCACACACACATGCATGCACAAACCATTCTGACATGCATGCACAGTATAATAGTACATGTACACAAACACACCCATGCACACCAATGCCTTTAACTCGTGAAGTGTTTGTATACAGTATCTTAAGTGTGTGTGTGTGTGTGTGTGTGTGTGTGCGTGTGTGTGTATTGATCAGCGGAGACGGTGACAGTGGTTTAGTCACAGACGGGGTGACAAATCGGTCACACTCTACAAAACGTGTCACAAACTGGGAAACTCTTGCCTTGGTTGCCATGATAACGGCTTTGAGTGACAGCAGAGGAGGAAGTGGGGAGATTCTGAAAGATAAGATCAATGCTTGTGTATTCCAGTTTTTTTTCCCCTTCCTCTCTCTCGGAAAGTCCCTTTCTCTCTTCTTTCTGCCCGTGTTTCTCTTTTTTCTCCCTTACACATCCTTCCTTCTTTTTCTGTCTTCAAAACTCCTACTCTCACTCCTTTTAATTGCCACATGCTCCCTCTTTCTGCATCCTTTTGCAGTCATCTGTCTTGCTCTCTCTCTCTCTCTCTCTCTCTCTCTCTGTCTTCTCAGTTTCTCCTCACTCTACCCTATCTCCTCTCACCATCCCCAAACTTTCTCTCCTTCCTTATCTCTCATCCCTTTCACTCACTATGCCAACCCGTTCCTCTAGTTCTCTTCTCGTCTTTTTTACCTCCCCCTCTTCCCTTTATCTACCCCGAGCCTTTCCCTCTAGCCTCCTATTTTTCTCTGCTCTTTCTTTCTTTTTTCCCCTCTCACCACCCATCCCTCAAGCTACCATCTCTCTTCCTCATTCTCTCTCCCACTCCTCTGCTTTCCCTCTCCCCTTTGTCTTAGCTCTCTTATCTCTCCCTCCCATCTCCCTCTCTCTCTCTCTCTCTCTCTCTCTCTCTCTCTCTCTCTCTCTCACTGGGCCGTCCTCCAGGCAGATTGTATGTGGTGCTGTCTATGGCTCTAATTCACCCTGGCAGGACATTCATCATTAGTCACGGCCCTTAATGCTGTGCCACTGCTAGGGATTGTTTCTCCTCCTCCTCCAAAAAAAAAAAAGTGACACTGGCCATATATGACCATTAGAAACCCAAATAAATCCACATTTTCCTGGAACTCCCACCAGACTCGAGATGCCCACCTCCTGAATCGTCAACACTTTCCCACACTCACACACCTGTTGTGCTCCTGCCTTCAAGGTGCAGAAATCCGATCTGAGGAGGGAAAAAGAGAAACAATGACTTATTCATGAGGAAGCTATAGAGGACGGACAAAGTTTGACATGAGAGCAGAAGTTTCCCTGTAGAGAATGATGAACAGAAACAGACCCAGTAAGTCTTCCACTGACTGCCGATAAAAAAAACAAAAAACTGGCTTAGCCACTTCATCATGCTGATTTTTGAATTGTGTGCACTATAAGACTTCTCACAGCCTTTTTACAGTAACGTAGTGGCAACACTGTTGCCAGCAAGATGCTGTAATAACACTTTACGGTTCAAATCATTGTATTTTACCATTTTAATAACAAACGGTAGCCTGCTGTATGTTTACCTTAATTTTATTGTACTGCACATTACAGGTTTATGGTTATATACTTTAAAGATAATCACATTACCCAAAATTAAGATTAGAAAGATTAAATTCATCATTTCAAAGAGGCAATATTCTTGCTCACAACACAAACACATTTTTGAAGTTTTTATTTGGTCAAATTTCATGGGAAATAACTTTTGAAGTTATTTCACTGCTGTCTGATCACAACCATGCTTCCACAAAAAGTCAGTTTTGTAGCAATTAAGAAAGAAGAGTGTTTTAGAGTTCTGCCATCTGCTCGTCTGTGTGTCTGCGTAGGCTCACACATGGGATGTTGTGGGTATGCGTAGGTGGACTCCATGCACCTCTCCAAAAAGTTAACTGTGAGTTGGGCCGATGTTGTTCTACCCCTTGTTGCACAAATTATTGGTTTACCAAGGCAGAGATTTCTGCTCATAAACAATTGATTCACTACACTTTAAATCATGAGGGTTTGGCCAAGTAAAAAAGGGAAAGGAGAGAAGAGACAGTTAATGGTTTCTCTAGCTACCTGGCAGGTGGAACAAGTCTGTAAGAACAACTTGTACAAAAACATCAAAAGTTCAAAATACACACCTCACATTCATATACTCAAATTGCAAATAACAATTGTGAAGTTATATTTTTTTATTCTGTTTGTATGACAGACAGAGAGCTTCTACCTAATTTGTATTCTTCCATTAAAATTCAGTCAGCCGCTCAAGTAAAGTTGTCACATGTGGATTGACACTAACAACCTTTCGCTTCACAGAGGCCCCTGTGTTCCGGCTGGTTCCCATTTTTGAGGTACATTTTTCCCCTTACAGTCAAAATTAAAGGAGTGCCGAGACAATTTGGACAAACAGTGAAAAGGGTTGCTGTCCAATATGGAGCCCACAGTATCGTAACTACTGTCATTACAAAATGCTTTAACAGGCATTCTTACCAAGCATGATGAGCCTTGGTGTTACGTTATAAGCTGCTCTCCACCTCAAGGGACATCGTGGTACCACTATCCTGAAGATCTAAAGTTTTCCTGGCCATGTGAAAAACTACTGACATCTGCTAAGGTGTAGATAGACTCCTCTTTTTCATTAGAATAGTTCATCATCAATAGAATGGCTGCTATGGCAACCTGGATGTTACTCAGCACTCTGTCTTTTCAAGGAGACTCTGTATCTCATGGCTCCATTTCACTTCCTAGCTTAGAAAGAAGGAGGATCCCCCTGCCTTTGTTCAGGAGAGCTTCACCGAGTTGATATCAGTGCCTGTGAGTGTGTGGAAGTGGTTGCACAGACGTCTCTTTGTAAACAGAAAAGGCCATTGCTTTTTGAATTTCAGCTATAGTGGGAGGGGGGCAAGTGTTGATCATATGCCTCTGATAAATGTATGTGAGGGCCATGAGGTCATCCACTTCACTTCCCTCCGTAGCTCCAGAGCTCCTCTTTGGCTAATGGAATCTAGTGATCTTGTTGTGACTGACATGCTCCACATGTGATTTTATGCTCTCTAAAAATGAATAATAGGCCAGTACCCAGCCCCCCCTTCTCTGAAAAATCTACAATTTGATATCAATAATCTTAGCTACTTCTTCATATGCTGCATGGTTGGGGTTTCGGCAGTGAGCCTGCATGGCCTCCACCACAGTCCTAACCACTCTCCTTGTGTCTTCTGGGTTGGGTCTACCCCCTCTTGCGATGGCACTGGTGTTAAAGTCCTCTGGTCCGTTACAGTCAATAAAGAGAGAGAAGTCATTCCAAAGGCAACTTGAAAGTGCTTTACTAGCTCTCACAAAATGGTTAACTGTCTGGCTATCCCAAAATGACCTTGTTGCAAATGAAATTTCAAGTGAAAAAAAAACAAAAAAACAACTTACAACCTCCCCTAAAAACTTACCATTAGAAGTTTAGCAAAACTTTTTTTTTTACTCAAATTAAAAATTGCTATTTTAAAAACTATTCAAGCGATGGCTGTGGCTACATCTGGCTCAGCACAATGACATACAAACATATCATCTGAACTGCATGTGAAGAGAAGTTGCACTTCTCAAGCTATCCCAGCTTTTACTTCAATGAGGGTTGACAGCTGTCTAGCTGTCTAGTATTTTACCAACCGACTTTTATGTCTTTCATCTGTCCCACTGCGACCTCCTGGGAAACTGCAGCGGTCGTTCCCAATCAGCGAAGCCGGGATCAGAGCGGCGTTACCCTAAAGTTCCTTAACGTAGTGTGATTCAGCACACAAGGTAGCAAAGGTGCTTTAAATTACGCTCCGGACAAGTCCCACCCACTTTTAAAAATTATTAGTTTAGACCCCCCCACTTTTTCCATGTTTTTACCATGTTGAAAATCAGTGCATCGGTCTATCCACTCGGCGCTCTTTTCAGAGCGCTGTGTCAGTGCTTCATTATCAAATCCATTCCGCTTGCTTATTGAGAGAATGCCCAAATCAATGAAATTCCATACCACGTTTTCACTGCCACCTTGCACCCAGGCAGATTCTCACATAGCACACACACACAGCGCGCCGCTAACGTTAGCTAGTCATTGAGGCCCGGATGCCAGGTAGCTGAGTTAAGGTGGGTCACACACTGTCACCACAAAATGTTCAGGAAATTGTTAACTTACCGAAAATCAAAGCTTGGCATTTAACTAAATGTTCGTATTTTGTTCGCCTGTTGCTTACAGCCTTCTTGTTTTTGTTACAAAATCTCTATACTGACTGACAGCAGCCTCACTGTTCGGTTAGCTACTGTAACTGTTAAGAAGCGCTAACGCTAGCTAATGTTAAAATTAACAAAATAGTGAAAAGATGAGGAGGGAGGCTAGTTTTCATTTGATTGTTACTGTAGAGTAGACTGGTCTATTTTTTGGCTGACGATCTCTTGGTTTGATATGTTTGCTCCCCCAAACATGGACATAAGGAAGTTTTTTTCAAAGAAGAGGAAAGTAAGTCATCACTGGTAGTAATCAGTTATCTTCAGTTAACTAACAGCCGAGTCCCTTGTAATGGCCAGGGACTCCCCGTTTTGACAAATAAAAGCCTGGCTGGCCCATGGCCTCAGGTCCTGATGATTGTTCATAGTAGTAGAAATGATTGGAAGATGAATGTAGTTTATTGGAGAATGCATAGGGGCACTTTGACTACAGTCCTCTCCACTTTACTCATTGATTTGATAACATTAAAGACATTCATTTAACAGAAATTGCAATTGCATGGAAGCATAAAGAGATCCTCAAGTTTAAATAAACAATGAGTGGTTATTATTAAAGATGGCTCTGAATTAGTCATCGAATCAATTTCTGTACTTTTAGCTTTTTAATATCTTCAAATATGTGATCTGGGGCCAACCACTTCCTCTGGATGAAATTACAAAATGTACCCATAATTTTTCTCATGCTAGTATAGCCAGATAAAAGTATCAAACCACCTGTTAAAAGGCACCAGAATACAGGAAATGACATCTACTCTGTTAAAAATTTTATGGGGGAGGACCCCCAGAGCCCCCATTAGATTGTCCCACCCACATTTTCAATGCTTCCTACGACCATACACTCCGGTTCATCTTTATAATAACCCTTCAACAATCCAATCACCCTACTGTCAAACTTAATTTCCTCTCTTACATGCAATCCTCCAAAATAGCCAAGAGAGTCATCAGTCGCCCCCAACTTAGCTAGCCTAAAAGAAGGTGTTAAAGTGGTGTTATCCAGCTGAGTAAAAGCCCTATGCCACGACATGACTACGAAGCACCAGCTAAATTTAGGCCCTCAGAATGTTCAGTGTCTGATTAAACTAGCTAGCAAACAAATTCTGTCCATTCCAAAGTATAAAACCATCAAACAAAAGTCCAGTGAAGTTCTTCTTCCTCCCTCTCTGCTGTTGATTGTTGGCTGTATTGTACAGAACGGAAACAAACCCAGTAAGTCTTCCAGTGACTGCTGTTTTTCTTCATCATGCTAATTTTTTAATTGTGTGCACTATACGATTTCTCACAGGCTTTTTACGGTAACTAGCTAGCAAACAAATTCTGGCCATTCCAAAGTATAAAACCGTCAAACAAAAGTCTCAGCCTGTTTCCTCCATTCATCCTCTTT
>NC_136002.1:13676081-13736081 GCF_048128805.1 Centroberyx gerrardi | reverse complement strand
CAAAGAGGCATCAGAAAGGAGTTCCATTTTCAACCCCTTGATGGAAATTGGATTGGATTTTAGTAGTAATTGGCTCCACAATGCCTCAGATGAGGGACTACTTTTTTTTTTTTTTCCTGTGTTGCTTTTTTGTACTGGGTACCCTGAAAGGTGATTAAAACTGAATTTATAATTGGTATCAAGTCACAATCAAGGTGATTCAAGGGGAGCTGGAGAGAATGGACAAGAATTCAGAATGGAAGGAGGAAGGAGAGTTAAGTGGGAAGTTCAAGGTATGGCAAAGGCTCCTGTGGCTACGTGGGAGTCATACACAGTGCAACAATAGAGTGCAGTGCCTAGTTCATGGGCGCATAAGCAGAGATGCTCTCTTGATGGTCATTTGATTTCTGAGAGTGACGCAGCATGGAGGGAGAACAATGCATAGGTGGAAAGCAGAGGGACATGAGTGTGAGGAAAGATAAGAGCAGCCTATTTGGGTCAAGCATTCCTGGAGTATTCTCAACTCCATGTAATCTTGGCAGAGTTTAAGGCAAAGTCTTATTGCGCTTTCCTCTCACTTAGAGGAATAAAAAAAAAAAAGCAAACGGCCTAAAACTAAAGTGTGTGAATTGAGGGAAGGAAGACAGCAGCTTGGAATCTAATCAAACCAAGGACACTTTGCTGATTGCCTCTTCAAAAACAAGAGGGAGAAAATTGGTTTGGTTTGTTTCTGTCACGAAGGCAAGAGACAATTGATACTAAAAATGGTTAAAATGTGGCCGGGGAGAAATGAAAGGAGCTTAAAGTGAAATAACTAAATTACTCGTTCACAGACCGCGATGGGGGAATCGCGAACGGGTAATCTGTAGCGTCAATCCCATTCTCTTCTCTCGCCTCTTCCTCCTGCCCATCCCTCCCTCCAACAATTATAGAGCTTTTCTAAATCCATCCCTCTCCCCTCCTCTCTCCTTTCAACTCCTCCTGCCACTTTCTTATTCATGTAAAGACGGTAAAGGCCCAGAAAAGGGAAAGCCACATAATGGGTTTGCTTCCAAGACACGCTGACCACTGGTGTAGGGATACGCTATGCTCTATTTACTGCATTGGACACACCACATACACTAAAATAAGCTATATCTGCCTGTGGGTTTATTTTACAGTTGTAAGAATAAATGTCAGTGACTCTGAGTGGGATCAACATGATAAAATAAGGACTTTTCTAGCCCATATTTATTTGCTGACAAATCAGTTACTGCTGCTCTCTATGCAACTTTTTATACACCAACAAAAATCTACAGAACTTTCAAAATACTCATTCTACAAATAGTGAACCACAGCCTACTAACAGATATACGACTTGCCCTGCCATTCAGAAAGTCAGGTGAGTGTATGAGTGAGTGTGTTGGAGGTATGAGAGTCAACACTAAGGCAATGAGGAGGAGATTGATGGCCTCTTGAGTACACCCTGCTCAGCCAAGCGCAACAATCCAACAAACAACATCAGCCACATTAGCAACGACAACAACCACCACCACCGCGAGGACATCGTCTGAAACGCAAAGTGCGGTGCCAGCTAATTAAAACATAAGTAAATCAGGGCTTAATGAGTTGTAATTGTAGATAATTGCAGAGTTGTTGATGTATCATGTCTAATTGGCTTGCATTGCTGAGATAATGAGAAAAGTTTGATTACTTTATGCTAAACGTGTTAGTGTGGTAGCAGGTGTTGTTTCGAAGAGGTGTCACAAGCAATCCCATACCTCACATCTCAATCTCATCACTCAACCTCTACAGAGAAAGAGAGAGAGCTCTCTTCGTCTCTCTGTCTCTCTCCCGGGTCTCTAATTATACACATGTGCTAATGGGACTAGGTTTCTGTCTCTTTTACTGTATTATTTAGTTTATGATAGGAGCTGGATCTAATTTCAAATACTGCCCTGGGTGCCAGCTGTTTCAGAGTGGTTGCATTTATGCTTAGTATTTATGACATATGGTGATGATATTATGTGCATGGCTTTTTTATTGACTTTGGAGCATGACAGTGTCAGGTGGTATAACACAAAGAACCCAGGCAAGTGAGTTTTCCCTCACTGCCAAACAGGATCCTGGACCATATGAAGGTTTTAGCTCCTTTATATTTTTGATCCATCGTGAGTTTAATCGGATTTATTCATCAAGTTTTCACTTGACTCTCTCTTTCACTTCACTCCTCTGTTCTCTTTTCTTCTCCTCTCTTCCCTGCCATTGTCTCTGAGAAAAGCCAAATTAATTATCTCCAAGTCGTATCCATATGTTATCGGGCCTGAGATGAGTGATAGTCATATTGTAAGAAAATGGCTCCGTTATCTTATATCCAGCCTAACTTTTGTTACTTAAAATTGCCATTGTCCTTAAGTCCTCTGATTTAATCCCCACTTTATCTATTCATCACGTCTCCGCTGGCCATCAAAAGCAGTCAGGACACATTTAAGCTTCAATATTCACATTGATCGCCCAAAGGCGGAGGACAAAAAACACAAAGAAAAAGAAGAAAAAAGTAACAATGGAATGAGAGAAAAAGGGGACGTCAAGTAACAGAATAAAAACACATATACCCAAAAGAAAATGGAAAAAGGTGCTGGGGGCCTTAATGGTTTTAATTGATCTTTGGGACGTGAATATGTGTGTGAATGTGTGTATGTGTGTGTGTGTGTGTGTGTGTGTGTGTGTGTGTGTGTGTGTGCGCTTGTGTCTGCTTTTGTGTGTGTGTCCTGAAGGGAATCACGTCGATGTGGCTAGTCAAGCAAGTGATTGGAATTAAAGTCCGATTATGTCCTGAGGATACAAAATCTGTCTAGGTTCCCTGACCTGTATCTGCTTATGTGCATGCGTGCGCATACACACACACACACACACACACACACACACACACACACACACACACACACACAAATACACGTTGATAGCCTTGCCTTGACAGCCAGGTAGCACGATGGATTAGTTTAGAAGGTGAATGTGCTGAAAAAGGTGCAAAAAAAGATGAAATTTCTCAATTAACATTAAGTGTTGGACTATTACTTCCCGTTTATCTCTGCAATAATTTAGCTGTAATGACTGCATAGAACTGTGGTTTGGAAAAGCCTTGAGACACACCTAAGACCAAACCATCTCTTTCTTCTTCACACATTTATGTCAATGTGAGAGTCTTGACAGGAAATTAAATTCATCGGTGGAGGACTAGATTTTATGTATTTAAATTTTACCTTTTCATTATTTATTCTGGTGTCTAACCACCGCTAGTTGGTTTTGTTGAAAGAAAGTGGGGAGTACATTGATGAACTTTTAAGTGTTAGTGTTGTACTTAGATGTGAAAAAAATATGATTGAAGTGAGTAAGGGGGATCTATGGTGTATGTTCTAGTGTTATGTTTTCAAGGAATTTCTTCTTTCTCATATATACAACCGATACAACTATACATACTGTGTATACAGTATATATATACTGTATATATATATACACAGTATATATATATATTTAGAGAGAGAGAGAGAGAGAGAGAGAGAGCAAAGCAGGAGAGAGTGAAAATAAAGACATTTGATGTTTTTTAATGAAACATTTCACAAAAAGAAGAGCAAATATATTAAAAACTCATCAACTCCCACACCCACACGCTCGCACACAGAAGAGAGATAGAGAAGGAGAGAAGATGGTGTACAGCACATGATAAAAGCATGACACAACCTCTATATTGGTTATTACTATAGTTTATAGTTTATCAAATTAGCAAATTTATTTTTGATTACTTGATTACTATTGTGTTGTTCACAATATCTGGTTGAGGTTTTTACTCCATGAGGACGCTGTATATTACGACAAGTGCTATAGTTTGTGTGTGTGTGTTTGTGTGTGTGTGTGTCTATGTGTGTGTGTGTGTATTTGCACCATACAGAGACAAAAGACAGAATGAGAGACAGAGAGAGAGAGAGAGAGAGAGAAAGAGAGAGAGAGAGGAAAATAGAAGAAAAACCCCACAGTTGTTATTTTTTAACTCACTTCAGCCTAATGATGCCACTGCCAGCAGGCTTCCATAAACATTCAACTGTATCTTACTGTCTGGAAGCAAAAAAGAAAGGGAGGGAAAAAAAAGAAAACCCTGCTCTTTTGCTCCCGCCTTTTCTTTCTCCCATCTGTGCCTCTTTTGGCCTCAAGTGTCAAGCACACAATGTACACATGCCAACACACGCACAAACACACACACACGCACGCACGCACACACACACACACACACACACACACACACACACACACACACACACACCAACATGTGCATCGGTGAGTCACAACCCCCTGCGGCCCATTCATTTGCTGCCTGCCCCAATATCCAGATCTGTTGGCTTGCTAAGCTGGTGTGTATGAATTTAAAAGTAGAACCAGTAGATCCTTCATCAGCATTAACAGGATTGGAGGTGATATTGCATCCCAGGAGAGTTGATCTTACTGCTGATAATCCTGGTTATCAGGCTTTTATAGAGCCTTTGGGAGGAATGTGTGGGCCCTGGCACCAAGGCTTATAGCTAAGTCTCTCTGCACACCTTTGATAAAAGCCACCTGAACTCTGATTCATTGATCGATACACATGGGCGAAGATAAGATAAATAAAAGATTTTTACAACCTTCGGAAAGGTTGATTTTAGAGATTGCAGAGGCAATCACGATGCTCATGAATATGCAGCAAGTTGTTAAAGCTTTTACAAACTTGGACAAACAACACAGTTTTCCTTGCTTTTTTATTTACTTCATTTTTGGTGCAAAGCATTATCAATCTGAGATTACCTTGAAACTTTCATCAGCTTGTATCTAATAATATAAAGCTGATTAGCTTGCTCTGCTGCGCTGCACGCGGCAATGCTGTCATATCTTTCTCTCCTCTGCTTCTTGTCTCTCTGCTATCATGAAAAAACCTAAAGGTCGGGTCAGGGAGAAGCAAAAAAAAAGAAAGAAAAAAGAACATCACAGTCCAACAAAAAATAGCAGGATGGTGGTGCAGGGGATGTATATGGATGACAAAAGAAAACAAAGCAGGACAGCAAATGAAAGGAAAGGACAAGGGAAGAAGGGAGGGAGGGAGACAAGAACAAGCTTGATGGAGAGCCACATTATAGCTCTATCTCCATTTCATTTTTCCTCGCCGCCCACCCTCCCTCGCCAGCGTCCCCTCGATCCCCCCTCTCTTGCCTCCCTGCTTGGTTGGATAATTGGATTTCAGTGGTGGGCCAGGGGTCTGCTCTCCTAGAACTCTCTGGAAGGTCAGAGGTGACAGGGCAACACCGTGTCACAGCTAATCTGTCCCTGGGCAGCGCGGGGTGAGTCAGGAGAGACGGGACTGAGTATGTGAGTAAAAGATTTTGTGTGAATGTGTGTGGCAGGTAAGGGTCATCCCCTTGTACAGTCCCAGTATTGGTGGCATGGATGGGAGGAGGGCGGAACAGAGGGAGCGAGACAGAAACAGATATTCTGCCTCAGTCATTTATTACAAGGTGACCCCGAAGAAGCCTCTCTCTCCACAGACTGCGGGAGGCACTGAGGAGGAAACTCACCCAGACCAACAGGCATTATCTACGGTCACCTAAGATATTCTCAGCTGATAGGCATTATCCACGGTCACTTACAAGGCCCCACATCACCCGGTGTGAGACCAAGTGCCCTTCAAAGGTAAAACTTATCCCTTTTGAAGAAGTCTTAACTCACTTACAATGGATTTATCTCTAACAGTGGTTTTCAGTGCTTTTCTTTGAGGCCACACTTTATTTAGATGCTGATGCTGATACTCAACTTAAGTGACTGTAATGTGTGACTAAAAAGTCTGAGTTTCAGGTGATATTCATTAGTGTGGAAAGTAGGTTACACATAGGGTCAGGTTGGGTTTGAGGGTTAAAAATGGGGCCAGATTAAGTCAAATCAGGATTAAGGTTACATAGTCTGTAGAAATGCAGCAAAGAGGCATGTGAAACTTTGCTGAACATCTACTTTTGTCAGCACTGGGGCTGTTTCTCAATATGCGTTCTTGTGTCCTCCATGACGAACCCTAACCCTAACCGCTGAAGCACGATTCTAAAACAAAAGAACGACAGGACGGAGGACAGATAAAGATCCTGGAAATTTACTTGCCAGTCAAGGAAGGATTGGATGGTGACTTGACCGACAAGAATGAATGGAAAGCCCCAAGATTCATTGTGAGAATGATGCACACAGAATTTGAATGGATAGAACGGTCTTTCTCAACAGCTGGGAAAATGAACAGCTGTCTTAATTATCACGCACACATTGTGAAGCACACAGTCCATTTCAATCTGTAAGGAAGCTTCTCTGTGCTTACTTTCATGAGAAGATCGTTCTCTCCAAGGCAATTTGGGAAGAATTTTCTCTAAGGTCACAAGCACAGAACTTGAATGGATAGAACGGTCTTTCCCAGCAGTGGACATTTTTATGTGTACCGTTGGGCTAACTTTCGTATAAACTGGCTTTGCAGCTGAATGGAGTTGTCACTCATGCCACCACTAGGTGGTGGACTTTTGTAAGTAGCTGCTGTCTTTTTAGTAGGTCAAAGGTTTTGACATCTGTGCAGTTAGTGGAAGCGGTTATAGTTGAGTTAGTCTATTTCAGCCGATGTCCGTTAGCTGTTTGAAGTTAGCAAATGCTAACTTTTCTTCTCCACTAAAGGTAGGCTAAGCTATGTTAGTTTATATCATGCAAGGAGCTAAAGTTGATACCAGCTAGGTTTGCTAATATGCTGATTTTGACAAGAAGAGCTAGCGAGAGAAGCACAATCTTTGATGATGTTACGTTAACCTCGTCACTAACGTCAGCTTTCCAGTGAGTTTTGACAATTTGCTAAGCACTTGTGCGACACATCTGCACAGTTCTCAAGCAAGTGTGACACACTTTACGGCCTGAATGCCTGGACTTGCGTTGTCACCATAGCAACTAACCCTTAAAATGCCATAGTCGCCATTTTATGGTGTATCAGCCAAATTACCATAGCAAACAGTGGAAGGACCGTTCTATCCATTCAAGTTCTGTGGTCACAAGTATCAATTTGGCATTCTTGGATTTGATAATCCCAGTGGTTCTCAGTCCTGGCCTTTCTATTGTACCAGGTTGTTGATGTCAGTTAATAGGCCCTTTTCACATCATCACGGTAACAGCTAAACCGGTGCATACAACTTCCTGTGGCAAGTTTCTTTTTGCGACTTATTGACAAACCAATCCAACAAAAACAACAAAATCGTAATGGTTACTAGCACTAGATACATAATGTAACAAATAAAAAATTTGGGGCAGGTTGTGGAGCGATTTAGTGAAGGCCATAGCTGGCAACAGGAAGTTGTAATGCAAAAGGGCCTATTGCATTCACCTAGCACCCCAGGTGTAAAAAAGTCTAGCAGCTCTCTGGGGATTGGGATTTAAACCCACTGAACTATCAAAATAAAGTGTTAGATGAAGATTTATGATATTTTCTTGCAACCCAGATTTATTATATTTTGCAGGGTATTATACAAGTTAATCTAACAAGGGTAGTATACTGCATGTAGCCTAGAAAAAAAACAAAAAAAAACAACACCACCACACAGGACACAAACTCCTGACCCCCCATAAAATAGAATGAAAGGTGAACAGTGTCTTTGAGACTATCCTGTATATCTTGGTCTTTTCTCTTTGTATTGTGGCATGGAAAGATGCCAGTGGATCAGAACGCACATGGAGCGGCACCGATAACACAGACACACTGATGCAGCTTCCAGTATGCTAACAAGGATGGATGGTGCAAAAGCCATTCATAGCATAAACCAGGGATCAGCAACCATGTACAATGGAGGGCCGGGAGTATGCAGGTTTTCATTCCAACCTAAGACTACAACAGGCGATTTCACTGATTAGTTCCTCCTCTCTGGTTGAAGCTGTGCTAATCAATGAAATCACCTGCTGTAGTCTAAAACCTGCATACTCTCGGCCTTCCATAGCACATGGTTGCTGATCTCTGGCCTAAACCAGTTGAAGAGTTTTCTGACAAAAGATAAATGGCATGAAATCACACATATTGGAGAAACAAAACATTCATTGTTCAGTGTGTCTATTTGTCCAAGAGTGTCTGCAACTGGCCAAATGGAATTGGTTACTGGTACATTAGCTTAGACCAACATTTGTTGCCAATCTGGAAAATCCAAAGATGTCCCAAAGGTCATCTGTTATGACCTCCAAAAACACAATTAAACAATAAATATCTTCCAGTTTGTGTCTGAACAGTGTTTTTTTACCCTGACAGATTTATATTTTCTGCACAACATTAACTCTTGATTTTTCACAGCATGTGTGAGGGCATTGCCTGCACTGAACTCAGCACCACACATGTGCAGCACACATCACACCTTGCTAATAACTATACACCCCAGGGGCCAGTGCCATCTACTGAGTATTTATATTACGTCACCCCACTTGGCTACATATAGTAAATTTCCTCTGCCATTGGGCAGTACTTAAAGTGCCTAATCTTACATTGCAGGAAATAAGAAAGGGATTGGTGACATAATATAGCCAAGAACTATGGATACCAATTTCACCATAATAATTTGAAAGCCCATATAAATCTTCGCAGAGCCCTAGTTTTGGTGCCAAACAACAGTGATCTGCACCAATACTGACAGACACTGATGGATTGGAAACTGAGAGAGAGGTTATCATGACAGGAAATTAAAGAATATAATGAGGAAATGAAGAAATGAAGACAGGAAGGAATAGATAAATCCAGGAAGGAAGTTATAAGGCATGGGTGGCCAAACTTTTTATTACGGAGGGCCAAGGGCAAAAATGCATCGTGGGTGTTGGACCACGGGCCATGTTTGATAATATGCTTTGAAACCATCCAGTCTATTTGTAGTAAAGCTGGATTAGACCATTTATTACTCTACCTATTTCAAACCCAAAATAACGGCAACATTACAGTATACTAGGTGGCAATGGTGGAACATAATGGCTCTCCAAACATGGTCTAAAATCTCTTTACTCTTGTGCATAACAAACCTTGTTTATAAGTCTCTCAGCAAATACCTGTTTATCTTGTAAATCAATTATCTTCATTGGGTGTGTAAGATTAATCATTCTTTTTGCAGTCTGTTTACTAACTCATTCTATTTGATATGAATCAATTTTTCATCATATTCTATTATACCAAGTCCTGTTACCCAATTAAATTAGAATTTTAGTGTGGGTACAGCCCCATACAGACATTAATGATGACTGAAATATCTTCGGACGTGCTATAAAACACACACACATATATATATATATATATATATATATTTATAGCTGTGAATCACCCTTATCTTACCATTGCTGAGGAGAGCTTGTGTTAACAGCAGGCTGGTTGACATTTCCATGTTAAACACAAGTGAAAGCTGGAAATATGTGTTGTCCGACAACTCTTTCTCTCTTACAGGCATATAGTAGACATAATTGAAATGTACCTTTTTTGCTTTTTTTTATAAATCATACAAGACTTTAAGCTAAAACTTGAATAGTATAGTAAATCAAAATCATTGACCCAAGCTAAAACTTGCTAGCCTTGCGCTCCCTAGAGTTGAAACAATGCAAAAGAGAAAGGAGTATTCTGAATGTCATTTCTTAAATATTAGATTGCAGCTGAAATTGCAAACATTTTGTCAACTCGTATCGTCAAAGTTTTGTATCATGAAATTTCACAAACTTTAATTTCATCCTTAATAACCAGTATCATTAAAATGAACTAAATGTTTAAAAAAAATCATAACAATCTCAGCCCACTAAATCTTTCATGGAATGCTCAGAATGTGATTATATATGGATTATCTCCTCTCTCGCCTTATTCCTCTGACACACACTCATACACAGCTTCACCTCACAGTGGGTTACATTTTTAACGGATCACCAAAAGAGACAGCACTACCTGTGTGCACGGAGGGTGCCAAGAAATTGTTTTTATGTGCCGAGTTTAACAGATGCCCGATGCATCCTGTGCATCTGCATGGACAGGGACTCAATCTTTGCGCTGTGTGCCGTCTTTTGAACGATAATATACAGAGCCAGGTCACACAGCCGGCATCCCTCCTGTGGCCCTCCAGGTCAACATGTCCTCTCTCTCCATCCTGGCGACAACAATGTCTCAGGCCTCTGACTCCGGCTGCCTGGCACATTTCTTTTCATTCAGTATATTGGCCAGCTCCTGACGCTCAAAGATATACAATCAAAGACATCAGAACCTTTCTTGGTGAGTTACATTGTCCATCCCTAATTGTGCTCCACACTTTTAATCAGAAACAGACGCAACAAAGAAGTGATCTAAATTCGAGTGGATTACAGTGGGTTCATGGCTAAATATGGCCAAATAGTTTAGTTACTCAATGGATAATAAAGGCTATTAGATACAGACTATGTAGTTAAATGCTATTGTTACAATGGCTTAAATGTTCATTTTGCACTCCTATATTCAATATGCTGCTACCTGTAGAGTATGAGGCCAGAAGTGATGCTGTGGCTAATAGCTAACATGAACACATACCAGTATATATGAGTGTGTATACAGTATGTGTGCAATGCCCCATACAACTACTCTTCCAGGCTTTTGCTGTGAATAAGAACACATTCTCCAGGATATCTAAAACAATGTTTAATGACCAATACAGAATGTATATCTCACTCACTCACTCACTCACTCACTCACTCACTCACTCACTCACTCACTCACACACACACACACTCACACACACACACACACACACACACACACACACAAACACACGCACACACACACGGCAAAGGAGTATTACACACACTCATAAAGAAGAGCTACCAAGTTCAACAACCTAGTGCAGTCATGTACCATTAGCCACTGGCCGTTAAGCGAGACAAGAGTGTAACTCTTTCATTTCCCTCATCCACGATTTGAACCAGTGACCTTCCAGTTAAAAGCTTCCCTCTCTGTCTCGCTGTCCACAAAGTTTGGCTGGGAGCTGGATTCACTTAAATGTAATAGGGGTATACCAGGTATTGTACCTCACATAAGGGAATTGGTTATGTCAGGATGACAAAACCTACATGACTTTCCAGCTTGAGCTTTTAGCAATGTGGGTGCTGAGGGAGAATTTGTGTGGAGACATATGGTCTGACACAGAGTAATCTGTTAGAGGGACACACAGGGGAGATGTTGCTGTAGCCGGTGCGAAAAGCATCTCAGCACCACGCAGAGGGAAGAGGCATTCAGGATGAGTGTTGCTGGAGATGGGAGGAGGAGTGAAACAGAGAACAAAGAGATAGATACATAGAATCATGTAGAGTTCTGTGTAACTTGGAGACATGTTGCAAGTGTTGTTTTCTATAATTCAGAGCTCCCATTGTATTCTGTTTTGTTATATATATATGTAAAATAAATGTGTTGCTGCATAAAGATCGTGATGTAAAAAGGAGCTTGGAGAATTCATTCACAAGTGTTGGAATAGTAGAAATAGTTTGCTTAGAGACACGTTGGGAGACTGCAATGTAGATGTGACCAACAGAAACAATCATGCCATTTCTGTTCTTCTTCTTGTTTTTGTACAGTTTTCATACAATTCTTGTTCCATTTCTGTGAGTCATTCTGGCTTTGTGTGCAATTTGTGTGTGGCCTTGCCCTGTGGTAAAAATGCATTATCTACCCGATCTCAAACTAGGATGAATTTTTACACTACTGCCCCAAGATTTGTTTGTGTGTGTGTGTGTGTGTGTGTGTGTGTATGTATGCTATCAGAGACTGATTGGAATATTTAGGAGGGCCCTAGAGATTTATCATACTAATGAACACTATCCAGAGGGGGAGAGAAAGAAAGTGAGCCAGAGAGAGAGAGAGAGAGAGA
Organism: Centroberyx gerrardi; assembly: GCF_048128805.1. NCBI lineage: Eukaryota > Metazoa > Chordata > Actinopteri > Beryciformes > Berycidae > Centroberyx > Centroberyx gerrardi. The sequence goes on along the minus strand of NC_136002.1, from coordinate 13,724,202 downwards.
GAGAGAGAAAGAAAGCGGGGGAACAGAGGGAGGCAGAGAAGACTATCCAGAGGGGAGGAGAAAGACCTTGGACAGAGAGAGAGAGAGGGAGAGGGAGAGGGAGAGAGAGAAAGTAGGGGATTAGCAGAAGGGAGAAACAGGAGAGAGAGTAGAGGAAGGCAGAGACCTTAAGTCCATACTTTATATCAAGTCGAACTAGGCTGAACCTCAAGAGTCAAAGTCACCATCCACATTGTCCTGATCCATTAATGTTATCCTTTCGTGTCAAAACATCCTCTCCAGTTTTCATTATATCACACCTCCCCAGCAGCCACCCAATTCCCAAGCTCAGTCCCAAGATACTGTCCCAGAAATAACTTCCCAAATAACTGTTTCTTCTTTTTTTCCCCCCTCAGTAATTCACCTTACATCACCTTGTGTGAACTTGGTGAAACAGAGGGACGGAGGAAGAGATGGCAAAGCGGAAGCCGATCTAAATCCACACCATCATGGCACATGGCGTTCGCGTTCCTGGCACAGCTTAATGGACAAATCACTGAGCCACAACCTCACTAGACACAAACAAATCTTATTCGCCCCCCAAGCAGACAGGGATGTAATGCTTCTGTTGTGAATATTAAAGCAAGAAGTGGGTAAAATAAAGATGAAGAGTTGTTGAGGGGAGCAGTCACTGAGTCTGCTGTTATTCTGACTGATTGCTTTGTGGCTGAGAGTGCTCACAGACGCAGGCATTTTTGCGCATAGTGCAATAATATGAAGAATTGTGCATGCTCCTGTGAGACAGCGTGTGCACATGCTCACACACTGCATGCACCACTCACACACACACACACACACACACACACAAGCGTGCGCGCATACACACATTGTATGTCACACTGAAGGGCTCTGTTGCTCATCAAAAAAAGAGTTAAACAGAAAAGACAGTGAAGAAGACAGAGAAAGATGCCTGCCTCTAAAAAATAAAATAAGGGAGTGAAGCAGACAGAGGATATCTTGGGACAGGAAACTGAGATATGAGACAACTTATTGCTGGCCTTGCTTTCACTGCAGCTTACAGTCTGTTTTTACAGCAATGGCACTACAATGACTGCATTCTGGATTGAAGCGAGTCACTGTACACAAAGCAGGTGTAATATGTAGGTTTTGTCACCTAGTGGCCCTACTGAAGTGTCCTTGAGCAAGACACTGACACACTACAGCTGACCTCTCACTGGAGCTGGAGAGCACAAGGAGAACTTCTCTACAGCGATCAATAATGTATATACAGTACGTATTACATTACATTGAACTGCGTTTAATAACAGAGGCAGCACTGTAAACCGCTTCACTCTTCTCTGCAAAGGCACAACATGCTGAAAGCGTTGAATGAAAGGATATAAGAATTCAATATAAGAACCATTTTCCTAACCCTAAACTCGCAGGAGAAACACAGCTACTGTCAGCATTTCAAGACTTTGGCGCCACAGAGAATATAGTGGTGCTGTACGCACATACACACTCACACACACACACACACACACATTCCTTAAAGCCCCATAGTGACATTTTTTCTGACAGTGTGCACACATACACCCACCCACACACCCACACACACACACACACACACAGTAGTAGTGGTAGTGTGTGGTATCTGCTGAGCTCTGCTGTGTGAAATTTGCCTTAATATCTTAATCTTAATTTTATCTTAATATCAGAAAATACAGAATTACCCTCTTCAATTCTGTCTATATGTTCATACATTTTAACTTCTGCTAATATAAAACACAGACACCTGCACAGACACACAAAAGCATACATACATATAGATATATACAAATATATACAATCACTGGATCAATTTGTTTTACATTTCTGTTCTTCAACAGCTAAACAGCAAGCGCAATATAGAGAGAAATGTGATGGGTTTTGAGTTTTTTCAGCCAACTCAAAGCTATAAACTACTATCCCAGCAATTAAATTAATGAGAGATAACTATGTTGGCTTGGGCAAGAGGCAGATTTGCAAGGTAGTAAACAACTATGCTAACCTGCCACTAACACATTCTGCCATAACATTTCACACAGAAACATTTTATCAAGGAAGGTTTTAAAGTAATTTATACTTACATTACAATCCAAAAACTTGCATGCCTTTGCATCTTGGCCCCCACTTTTGTTGGTGTACCTTTGATTGATTGATTGATAGGAAGTCTAGCCAATGACAACAGTTTCAGTGTGAAAGACAACATAGGATTATCTTAGATTTTGACAGAGGGAGATGATTGGCCGAGAGCCCCACTAGCAGATCAAGACAAACTGACAAAACCTAGAAGGTACAAACTGTTCCTCAGAGAGAACAGTGACAGAAATCCCAGGATCTCTGCTGAAGCTTTGACTGCTATGCATAATGAGTGCTCCAGCTTTACATGTAAAAGGTTTTTGATTTCATTACATGTAACCACTAATTAGACTAATACAAACATTTAGTTAGAAGCATTCAGAAACATTCACACTGGATTTACAAAGACAGATTTTTTTTTTGTCTCAAGTGTGCAAAACTTCCTCACGACCACGGCACCTCAAGCGCGAGTACAAATTTGTTCCCGCAAAGATTCAAAATTGAGCTTCAACCTTTCAAAAATACTTTCAACCTTTCAAAAACCAAGTTTCAACCTTTCAAAAGTGAGCGTCAAGATTTTAAAATGAGCTTCAAACTTTCAAAACTTAGCTGGAGCCTTTCAAAACTAAACTTCAAGCTTTCAAATCGTGTCAGTGAGATCGCTCCATAAAAATCGGTGCATTTTCTCTCCACCTATTCACAGTATTCTGTTACATCAGCACATGGCCATCTTGTTAGGAACATAACAGGTGATTGTAATACATTAACAGGTGATTTTAATCAGATGACAGCCACAGCCAATGATCTGTGTATAGGTAGGAAATGCATGTGACATCATGGGAATACTATGAATACCTATATACAACTTTCACCTTAACATTTTGTCATCCATTCATCTATCCATCCATCATCTATCCCTCTATCCATCTTTGACCTCAATATTCCCTCATCCATCCATCCTGCCAACATCTATGCTTTCATAACCCTGTTTTTTTTTTTTTCTATTTCTCCTCACCTCATTCTTTATCTAGTGTTATTTGTCATAATCATCCACCCTATCATCCATCATATTAATTAGGTTCTGTGTCATTGTTCTCATCATCATTCACATGTCTTTATCATTGATCTCTCTCTGTTTCAGTCAAGGATGTTTAATTGTCTTCATCCATTATTAGTATTAAATGAATACACATGCAGTACATTTACTGCTCATTACACATTCTAATGTGGACAGGATTGTCAGTATTGCAAGGACAGGGTTTGTGTATAAACTATGTTCATTATGAAGTGGCAATGCATATTGTGCATCGACAAAGACACTGAAGACAAACAAAGACATCAAAGGTTATGGGATATAAATTGGGGATAAAGGTAAAAAAATACAACAACATGAAAATTGCAGTAGTGATTTTTGTAATAAAAATGATAATACCTGCATTCTGGAGTAATTGGTCCAAGTGATTATTTTTATACTCAATATTACAGTGTGTGTCTATTTATTTTTTATTTTTTTATGCTCATCAGTCTTGTCTGACTAGTCCCATGGGAGTGACGCATCTTGTTTGTGTGTACTGCCTGTCACTTCTGCATCTTCTTCTTCTTCAAGCAACTATAAGGTAAGTTACTTGCTGTTATTTACTGTATGGTGTGTTTTTTTCCCCTCTTTGTTGGCACGAAATCCACAATGCGTCATCCCATCTCATTTTTAAGTAACACTCCTCTCTATCGCTGCCTCTCAAACTGGAAGCAGAAGTTCTGACACTGCTCTGTTGTAACTCCCTCCCTCCTCCACCTTGATTCAGGAGTTTGCTGCAGGAGAGGTTGGAAATGAACTCGACGCCAACAAACTTTCCATGGCAACAAATAATTTCTAAAAGTTTATTATGGCTTTTCGCTTTGTTGCCTTGTTTATCTTCGACTTCTGTTCCAGCTTTGTCCTAGAACACTATGGTGTGTTTACTTCCTACCTGTAGACGCACAGGCAGCCGCACATCCACGCACACGCCGATGCAGACATATGCACACATTTACACATGCACCTGTACAAACACACACACACACACACACACACCCCTTTGCCCCTGGAGCAGAAGGAGCAGTAATCTGGGTGGATAATGCAGCTTTCCGATGCTTCCTCAGATTAATCCCTGTCCTCTCCGTCACTCCAGGTCCCTCTTTGAAGCTCGAAGGGAAAATCAAATGCAAGTGTGTGTGCGTGTGTGTATCTGTCTGTGAGCGAGATAGAGAGAGAAACAGAAACAGAATGAAGGAGAATGATAAGTGTCTGTGTGTCTGGTTGTATGTGTGTGTGTGTGTATGCGTATACCTGGAGGGCTGTTTGTAGATATACATTATCTGTCAATCTCTTTGATCCGGAGAGACAATAAGAGTTGATAGGGAGATTTGATCTGAACCTGCCCTCTGCATGACTGTTTAAGACTTGACACAAGACCATGTCACACAGGCACTTTGAGGCACTGAGGATGAGCCACTGTTATCAGCACGGATGGAAACAGCTACATGGCAAATCAATGGGGATATCGTATTAGGCTATAAGGAAGAATGCATATCAAAATACTGATTTACATCATTTCTTGGCAAATTTGCTCAGCTACACTGCGGTTGAAAATATTGCCAGTAATGTTGACTGTTCCTCAAGGGTTTAGACAGGTTTAATGCAGTAGCTGTTTCTGTTAGAGTCATCAAGGGATAATGCATTATCAATCAGCAAAATTGAAGTAATGCATCTAACATTCACCAATTTAAACTACACTGTATGCTGGGTTTCATCCCTATGGTTTCATCTAGCACCGTGCTGTGCAAGTGTGATTCAAAAGCAATGGATTTAACCGCTGCACACATCTCAGGGGACAACTAAACAGAAAAAAAAATAAATAAATAAATAAAAATCTTGACAATTACAGCAACAGCTATCATAGAAGCTCCCATGAATCTTGTCTGCTTCCACTCTCCATTATTAGCTACCGCAGCAGTCATTGCAGCGTAGGTTTAGGTAAATGTAGGACAGAATAGGAACTGTGTAAAACAAAATCCTTGAGTCTCAATTAGCTGGCTGTCAGATCATTTTTTGTGCTTGCTATAGCTGAAAAGACAATATGAACAACTCCTCAGGGTAGAGTAACTTCTTAGCAGTAATTTACTGTTGTATATGTTGCATGCAGAAGGAAGGTGGCTTACCATGATGGCGACTGCTGTGTCTAGGTTTATTAATCTTTTTTCTCTTTACAACAGATGGGTTTCATTTCAAATGTTTTAAATTAATTTCTTGTGAAAAGAAAAGAAAACACCTGACATTCATGACTCAATATTTCAAAATTGTTGCTGATTCCATCCTTCAAAGTGTTGCTGTTTTTTAAGCCTAAAAGGTCCTGAAATAATTAATAGCTTAAATCTCTTTTCATAATGACTTTCACTTTCATGCCAGCATGCCATAATGAGTTTTGCCCTCACTTTATCAAAGTAGGTGTCACTTTTTCCTCATGATGGACATCTCATTTTGGAATGATGCTCTTATGTTCTGAACTGGTGCACCCAGTCACAGTGAGGTGACTCCTGACGCCTGAGCTACAGGCACACTGTCTCACCTGTGGGACTTTTACACTACATCCTATCTGTTCCACTGTTTAAAGCTTGGGTCTGGTCAAAACAGTCTCGTCGGGTGGAATAGACAGGAAGCACGAGTACAATTCAGTGGAGTTTGAATAGAATATTTAAAAGTTTGAAGACATCAGAGATCATTCCCCATATGAACTTTTCAAAGGAAGGCCTATCCATGTCAGGCATGACATGTAACAGATGCAAAAAGAGAGCAACGTTCTGAAATAAACAGTAACAGTCCTCAATTAATCTGTCTCGCTCGCTCTTTCACTCCAACGCATGCACACAAACACACAGAGATTCCAGAAGCATTAATTACTGCCGCTTACAATAGGTATGTTAATGAGATGACCTTTCACCCCTGGCATTTATATTAGACTAAACTGACATTGCAGAGCTAAACCACCTACACAAACCCAGATGGAAGCACACATGCGCGCACGCAAATCTGCTTATGCACGCACACCGAAAGGCTTTAAAAGCTTTAATGACAAAGTGATCAAAAGGGAAACTTTCTTTCTGATCTGATGTGACTTTGGATTTGATTGATTATTAGACTGATAGCAATATTTTCTATCTATCTATCTATCTATCTATCTATCTATCTGCCTGCTTCTATCTTCCAATTTAAGTTTTCTTTCCAATCTGTCTCTTTCTCTCATTTTCACTGTCTGTCCATCTTTCTGTCTGTCTGTTTCTCTCTCTGTCTCTCCCTCTCTGTCTACAGGTATCTGAGACAGATGAGAAGTGACTGTGGTGTCTCCAGGTGTCATAGATGGAAAGAGGTTGATGACTCTCCTAAATGGAGAGCCTGCAGCAACCTTCCTCCAGACACTCATCTGCATTCTAATTCATAACTTGTCTAACTGTGCGTGTGTGTGTGTGTGTGTGTGTGTGTGTGTGTGTGTGTAAGAGAGGGAGAGTGAGAGTGTGTGTAGCCTATGCTTCTGCATGTAGGTGTAAATATACTTAATATATGTATACATGCATGAGTTTGCTTGTCTTAGTGTGTGTTTTTGTGTATGTGTGTGTACATATGAGTGCGTGCAAATGTCTGTATGCAGTATGTCTCTGTGTGTGTGCGCTAACAGGTGAGAGCTTGTGTGCATGTGTCTGCATTCATCACACACACACACACACACACACACACACACGTCACAAAGTGTCAGCTTGCAAATTGGTTTCTCTCCTTTGGGCTGACAGAGTTGACAAGCCCTTTATGAGAGGCATAAACAAGGCTGCTTTACCGTCCCCCCCACCCGCCCGGCCCTCTCTCCATCCTTTCAACTTAAAGCATCAAAACTCCTTTTAAACTGATGAACCTAATGCCGCTCTGCTCTGAGTGCCCACTTATCTGTGGGACTCATACTTCAAATCACTCAGACTACACTATCACCTTGTTGGTGGGTGTTATCATCCTGCAACCTAAAGTAGATGCGATTCCTACGCAGAGGTTCAAATAATACAGCGGTAAAGCACTTGATGATCTCGAGTGCACATACCAATATGTAGCTGTAGGCTGACAGTAAAAAAGTGAGTGAAGTATTTGTGCGTGACTGAGTTTGCATATGTCTAGATGCGTGCGTGCATATTATTAGCCTAGCAATGGGCACGACGTCTTAAATTGCAAAGAAAACATGCTATGTGCACGAAAAGTTAGAGAAATATGCTTTCCCACTGTTATGACCTCCAAAGAATAACTAATTTCACCAGGAGGTCAATAACATAAACTGAGACAAGTTTCAGGGAAAAAAACAAAGTAGTTTTTTAGTAGGCAAGAAAAAACATTGTAAAGGTCAAACCCAAGAAAACAAAAAGGTCAAACAGGCCGGCCAAACTCAACAAAAGGAAGGGGAGCGCCTCAGGCCAAGGGAAAGGGAAAAACTAAACTACCAAAAAAGAAGCCGTGAAAACTGGACTACTGGACCCATCTTCCCAAACCAAGGTAAAAGTACAACAACATAACAACTTAGGAAAGTTACACAAATCAAAACCACACAAAGGTCACCATGTGGCTGCTGCTATCTGGGAGAGGGGGAGCAAACTGAGTGCTGCTGTCCTCTTTACAGTGTAGGTCATCAGGCCAGACCAGGAATAGCTGAGTGAGAGATTAAAAGAGAGAGGGTAGAAACATGACACACAGACCCCAATAGGGGGAACACGTACCACCCACCACAAAAGTTAAGGAGACATGATCAGAAACAGGTAGTAGTTTGACTTTGAAATGGCACGGGGGAAAGTAAGTGTCTGGAGGTCAGGCTGGTGGAGAGGTGTTTACATTTGCCTTCAACCCTGATGACCCCAGCCTTTCCCTAACCTTAACCAAAGTTGCTTTACTTGCCTAAACACATGAAAATGGTGTGTCCAATTCATGCTATTGTCACATATTCCGTTCATGGTGGAGAAACTTCACGTTCTTCACATTATTCGTGTCCACAACACATAATCTGCGTTTCAGAGTCCGTGCATTTCTGAAACTTCTGACTGTGTTGACAGTATGTATGCATATGCATTTATGTGTATGTGTGTGCACACATGCGAGTGCATGTATCTGTGTATGTGCATTGTGTGTGAGCGTGTGTGTGCACATTTCTGTGTGTGCCTGCGACCGTGCATGTGTGTCCATCCCTCCATCCATCAGTAATGAACAGCCAGTTAATGAAGGGGCCCTTGCTCCTTCCATTCCACCAGCCAGGAAATAATTACCTTGTGTCTGAAGCCATTCTCCATCTGTACCACACTCTATGACTTCATTTAGCTGCCGTCTCTCCACAAATCCCATTCTTTCTCTTTCTCTCTTCCTTTCTCCCCCCCTTTTCCTTTCCGTACCCATTTTGCTACACCTCCCACAAGCCGATAAAAACATCCACTGATCACCTCTCTCTCTCTCTCTCTCTCCCTCTCTCTCTCTCTCTCTCTCTCTCTCTCTCTCTCTCTCTCTCTCTCTCAATATGATGAATTAATTTACTCTATTAAGTGGCAGATGATTGTAAAAGGGATCTGACTTTTGATGCTTTAATAAAGCCTTTTAATAGAGTTTTCTATCTGGCGGCCGTCAATGTGTGTGTGCATGTGTGTGTGTGTGTGTGTGTTTGCTCTCACAGGGACATATCCATTATAGAAGAAAGATATCCCCCACACCCCAGGGTCCCAGTATGACTCCCTAGTCACTCTCCTCCTTTTTCTCTCTTTATCAATTTCCCCCCATTTTTCTCCTCTTGTCCCTTCATTAGATATACTTCTGCTGTCTAACCGTCCGACCTCTCTATACCTCTGATGCCTATTTTTGCGCTCCTCTTCCATCAATCCAGTCTTTTTGTTCGATGCTATTATTTCACCTCTTTTTCTGCCTCGCTTGTGGCAACTGATCCTTTCCTTTTCGACACAATATAACAAAACGTGTGTGTCTGTGTGTTGTTATCTATGTTGAAAAGTAAAAGTGTGTAATTAGACATAGGGATGTGTTGAAAATGACAATCGCAAACACAGTATAGCATTATCACTTTATTTTGTATAGACCTCATTTTTTATTGCAGCGTAAAAATAGAAATTTATAGCAAAGATTGTGGAATACATCATATATTCAGCAACTGTGGCATGCAACTTCATTACCTCATTTATTGATAGATGTATTTTCTTACCTAAAATCTGTTGAAAGTGTGTAGGCATAATCCAAATTGTTTCCAAAGTGCATCTGTCAGAAACAAACAAACAAACAAACAAAAAAACTGGTGACCTGCATAAGATCTAACAGTCTAATTGTTCCAGTCACTCTAAACAAGGGTCATTAAACAAAGAACATATTTCCTGCTGTAGGCATGTTCAAACTCATTACACTCACATCTGGAGAAACAGAGACTCTATGGAGAGGCTTGGAGAGTGTGTTTACACTCATAGTGAGGAGGGAGGAAAGAGAGTGGGAGACTTAGAGTGACAGAAAGAGGGAAAGAGAGAATAAATGAGAGATAAAGAATGGGTGAGCAGTGTGTGTGTGTGTGTGCTTGCACGCATGTTTCTAAACACTGTCCTTCATAAAGTGTCTGCGCGTTCCCTCTCCTCACACCGTCAGAGGGAACAGACAGAAAGAGGCAGACAGAAGGTGGCACTGGTGCTATGCTAATGGAAAGGTGGAGTGAGTCAGGAAAAAGGATTGCCTGCTCTTCCCACAAAAATTAAGCTACAGATAACTGCCAAAATAATGGCTAAGCTGGAGTATAATGAAGGCTTGTGGTAGGTACGCTCAGGCACCTCGTGGTGGCCGGCATCCAGTTACGATACTTTAAGTTTATCTCTCCTTTATGTTGGTGGTTTCCTGAATAACCGTCAAATTCTGTATCAAAGAGGAGCTTGGCATACCTGAATAATACTGGTCTCAGGTGAAAACCTTGTATCTTAGAGGAATTGACTTTTCAAGTATCAAGCAGAATATTGATCTTGTAGCTCTGTGGGACCAATGATCATGAAATGCAGTCATCTTAATTGTTGTCAGTGGCCACCTTCACAACTATGATTCAGAGCTATATGCCAATCCAATCAAATGTGTGGAGGATTTTTACAGTAATTGGATCTTGGTGACTATTTGCGAATTCACACCACAAAAGAAAAAACGTATGAACAGTTGAGGAAAGCAGACTGTTTTTTTGTCCTGATGATGACCGACTTCCCTGCGAAGTATGAATTTCACCTGAGCCAGCTATACAAGGCTTGCAGAACCACACCAATGCTGGGGACTCCCAAAAAACCTGTACACATTGAGATTACAGGCAAAGAATTTTAATATTGTTCTCTCAGACACGAAAGTTGTTTCATTGGTTGAACCGTGTATGAGAAAGTTGGAACATTCAACCTTCACTGGAATAGCACTAGCACTGGAATTTAAAGTAAAACGATGTCCTTGTGAAGGTAGAAGTTAGAGAAACTGACTTGTGACCCAAAGCTTGCTGCTTAAAATCTCCAGACTGGCAAGGAAAAAAAAAATTGGTGAAGTCCCCCTACAGTACGACACATAACCAGTGAGGCTAAATATGATGTATGGTTTAGCTAAACAGTCCAAAAACCAGCCAGTAATGTATCTTGCCTTGCTCATCATGTCACCACTTCTCATTGAAATATTGCTTTGTTTTTCTTTGCTCCGACGCTTCCTTCTTCACTTGCTACAACGCACCACCTCTGTTATTATCTGTGTCTGCTGGCCTCTTGACTCCAACAACATGTGGCCACATTCTGCCTCCAGGTTGACAGTCTTATCAGCCTCAGGGTCAACCAGCTAAGCTGACGTAGTGGGCGGTGATGCTATATCCTAGTTAATGTTTTCCTTGGCAATGAGATTTCATATCAACACAATTTCTTTTGAAACTACGTTGCAAGTGCAGTACCAGGGAGCGGTCACAGGAAAACAAAAAAGGCATATTGGATGTAAACAGAGGACAGTGCATACGCGTCACTGAGGGAGCTTCGTAAAGGGCCTGCTAACTGATTTATTTCCCCAGTTTGGGCAAGCTTCATTCATCCGCCACAGTGGCTGCTGGACTGAACAAATTTACCAGCCACTGCTCAAAATCATCTGTATTTGGTGGGTGGTGGGTGTCAACCTCCCACCCTGCACCTAACCCCCAAATGCTGCTGAGCGGGCAACAGTAGAAGACTGTATTGTTCAGCTCTCAATTGTGAAATGTGTAATTGTGTCAACTTTCCCTGGAAAAATAAAGGTTTCAAAACCGTAAGAAATCAGCTTTGTGATTCCCATGCGCAAAATCTAATTTTCCATTTTCCATGACAATTTCAACTATCTTCAGTGTACTAAATCAGTTGCTACAAGTATGATTCTGAGATGTTTGTGCCATTGGCTTCCAAAGCAAGTTGATGTTAAACCAAACCTATCAGCCATATGAACAAAGAGCTAGTGAGCTAGAGAACTACACACACCTTATAGAGGATAAGACACACATGCAGCCCTGCTCATTTACATAAGTGGCATGTGATCTCCTGTGGAAGGTGGCGAGTTCTACACATTCTGGGGTCAAGCTTAACCTCGCTGTATCCTTCCATTCACCCATTCATTCATTCTCCCTCTGTCTTTTGTTCACTTTACTTCATTATTTATTTCTGACCTTGGCCCTGCAATGCAGAGGCTGCAAAAAATCTCCTCAACCTCTCTTCCACCCCCACATCTCTCCCTCACTCCCCTACTTGCTCCATCTCTCCTTACTGTATGTCTCTCTCGTTATCTCTCTCTCTCACTCCTGTAACCCCCCCACACACACACACGTACACACCCCTCGCTCCGATTCTCACCAGCACTGGCTAGCGTTTACCTCCCTTTGCCACTCTCTCTCTCACCCCCCTCCCTCCCCCTCTTTTATTTCCTCTGTCTCCCCTCTCCCTCTCTTCTCAGTGCCTCTCTCTTTAACCAACCCCCTTCTTTCCCTGCTTCCCATTTCCATTCTCCCCTCCTTACTTTATCTCCTCTCTTCCTTCAGGACCCAAACTCCTCCTCTCCTCTCCTCTCCTCTCCTGCCTCGGTGTCTCAGCCACCCACGGATCCGTCCACAAATGTCCAGAAAACCTCCTACCAAAATTAAACTCAGGGGACATATGTGGGGGAGGTGCATGTGTTTGATGTGTGTGTGAAGGTATTGGTCTCTGCGTGTGTGTGTGTGTGTGTGTGTGTATGTATGTGCATGTGTAGGTGTTTGCGGGTGTTCATGTTTCTATTTCAGCACAAGATTCATGCTTAGTGTCTGCCTCCTTGGATCTCTGTGTGAGAGCAGGCATATGTGTTGCAGTCAGGGTTTGGGAGAGGGAATTAAAAGTTATGTGCTGAAAACTGGTCAAAATTCACCAGCAAAGGAATTTTGTTTGTTTGATTTTTGGAAACAATCATTATTTTAGACATTTTAGACCATTAATGATGGTTAGGCATGATTAGAACACTTTTCAAATGCTAATCAGTAATCTGTGATGTGGTTTTGAAAATCCCCATGCTCATGTAGTTCATCAGTCCATGTGTTATCCCAATCTGTGCTTTTTATTTTGAATATACTACAAAAGGCATTCAGATCCATTCCTCCTGCTATGCTGTTTATCCTTGATTTTTTGTGTAATACACAAATAACAATGTGTCCTTCCTCTTAGAGTGTTTACTGTCAACTCTGTCAATGTAATGACTATGTTTTGTAAGCTCTTTTGTCATCTAGTCCCATTGTTTTTTTGTTTTTCACAGTGTGTTCTGACTCCTGTCCATTGTCGTATTAGCAGCAGAAATGCAATTTTACACAGATCAATTCTCTGTTCCGAGTGACATGTTGGGATCAATAAAAAGGTCAGAAGTCACTGCCTGTATGCTTCCCTGCATGCTCTTGCACTGGGGGTCAGTAGGTGCAGTTCCTTCCCAAGTGTGAGTCGGGTCAGTTCACCTCCATTCAGTTCAGCCTCTTTCAGTTCAGGTCAGTTTATTACGGCGCTTCCCAAAAGCAACTCAGCACTAAAGTAATATTTGTTCCCTCATAAACTGAAGGACAAAGATGATCATGGACTTCATTTATGTATGCCATTAAAATGATAAAGCAGATACAAGAGTGCAAATGTGCCAAAGACGGAACAGAAACTGAATTTCCTAAATCACTAATGAAGAAGCCCTTTTTTTTTTTTCCTTTTTAGGGAAAATCAGGCCCACTTCTGTTCACAATGACTTATGTTTTGATCTCATTCCATCCACATTGTTGTATTAATATTTGATATGGTCTAAATCTATTTTAATTATCACACACCGCATTCTCTCTAATTATTATTTTTCAAACCCAATTAAAGATTGATCACTGAAAAAACGGTCTTTATGCCTCACTTTGGGAAAGAGGCCCGGTGCTGTTACCATGCCAACACGCGATAGTAAGTTAACAGGTGAGGAGAGGTTACAGTCAGAAAGATGCCTGGAAAAAAGTAAATGTTGTTTCAAATCCTCAGGGCAGGTAATACTGGAGGTCCATTGCCTCCGGGCTCCTATATGGTTGTGTGTGTGCTTAAACATGAAAAGGTTCCATTAATTAAGCAATAAGCCACAAAGGGCTGTGTTTTATGAACACGACTAACACTCGCTTTGCATCGCTCCTAACAACGCCTCTTAGCTGTTCTAAAATCACTGTGAAGCACAGTGTCGAGGGGCTCATTCCTTCTATCAAATGGCAGTAATACACCGTTGTATCATAAAAGGAAACAATACAAATGTTCAATAAATCATTTGTTTATAACCACTGATGATTAAATAATAACAAATCATAATTAAATGTTAGTCGTCCGCCAAGCAATTTAGCTCTAGTACTGCTGTGTATGGTTTTTGGTGAGAGAATTGATATTTAAATTTACTATTATGTGGTCACAGGTGTTTCTTCATCATGTATTTTACAGCAGTTTTGAACTGAGGGCCGGAACTATCTATTTGAAAATAGATAGTGAAATATTGCATTAGGGTTTCATAAAACCAGTTGTCATGAGAAAAAAAAAACAGAATCCAGTTGGCTGAATAAATTAGTTAAAAGGTGTGGTGTGACGTATTACAGAGTGAGGTCCATTATAATACATTTCCCTGATACCTCCTTTTCCAATTAAAAAAAAAAGGTTATGAGGTTAGACCCCAATTAACTCTGTATGTGGTGCTTTCTGGGAAAGGTTAAAGGGCACAGAGTCCTGATGTGTATCACATCACATTTTTCTTTACTTGCACTCTCAAGGGAATTGCTCCAATACACTAATATGGATAAAAGTGATATTATCAGATTCAACATGTGAATAGAAGAACACAATCAATAGAAGCATGCATTTATTTGCCCTCAAGTAGTGAATGTCCACTAACTGCCGCTTCACAAAGCTATGCTCAAACATTTTGGACACTCTGTGGATGTGGAAATGGGTGTAGATGCTTGATTGAATGCTACCTTGTAAATGCATAGTAACAAGTAGTTTTTCAGATTTTATTTTTCCCATGGCGCAACCGAGGGCATCAGGAGCCAAATTCAGGTCAGTCAGTCAGTCAGTCAGTCAGTCAGGTAACACTTAGTGAGATGTCGCTTCGTGAGATGGCCTCTAGAGGGCGTCTTTGACTAAGAGATGGCCTCTCGCCTATGAGCTAAATGCCACTACACTGCAACTAAATACGGTTGTCAGTCCACATTGGAGCTTAATCCTGTTAAGTTCACACAGTTTGGTTATTAAGGAGAGAACCGCATTCAACAACCAAACTCACAATCTGAAAATTCACGTATTGACAACTGAATTTGAGACCGGATTCGGTTAGTCCAAGTAGTGTGTACCAGAACCGGACTGGACAACTGGTTGTTACGTAACGTAAGGCGCAACACTTGTTACATTACGTAACATTATCATCATTATTTTGAAAGAGACGGAGGTAAGTGTTGTGAGACATTCTCATATTTTCTATCCTGTCTGTTTCCTCAGGATTGCGGTTGTTCCTACCAGTTCTGCGGCCTTGGCCCAGGCCAAATGTTGTGGTTAAAAGTATCAGGTCCATGTGGTGGAAAAAGAGAATATGACGCCGCTGTCAGTGGCGGTTTATTAAGATCTAATGGATATATTGACGCCTCTGGTGTTACTGGTGTCAAGTAAACCGAAAATACACAAGTGAAATACAGGCAATGGTAGCCGCCATTTTGGTCTGAAGTAAACGTTACTATGGTTACAGACATTATTTACAGCCATCGTGAGATCGGAGGAGTGGAGTGACTCCTGTTACCCGTTTGGTAATTTCACTCCGCTCTGCTCCAGTGTGTACCATATTATGCAAATTCACTCTCATCCATAAATCCGGTTGTCACTCTTTATTGTACATACATCCACGTCTTCCGTTGCCCTATAAACTTTAATGTTAAGTTAATACCTGTGGCATTTAAGTGACGTTAGTGGAATTATTTAATTGATAACCCTGTTGTAATGCTTCAGTGCACACACACGCGCCGTGGGTCTGTACAGGATCTGTGCTTGTTTTAATTCAAAGATGAGAGTTGCATGATTGTTGGCCTAATTTGATCTTTTTTTTGTATTTTATCATATACAGTAAGATTGGATGGCTAGAAACAGCAATAATTAAATAATTATATTATTATACTGTATCATTACATGCTCTGGGTAGGACAAGTGGATCTTGGATGGGGGACATCAGTCAAATGGACATCTGCCACACTATCTGTCAATGCTTACTCCAGATGCTTGAAATTTGCATGAAGTAGACTTGACTCTACTTTAGACTCTACTTTCCTCCGCAACATTCCTACGCCAGCTCTCTTTCAAACGAATAGCGAGCACTCCCACGCCTGCGAGCCTCGCTGTTCAATGGACATTCACGGTAAAGGTCAGTCAACAGGTTCTCAGGAAGGCTGGAGGACAACATGTCAACAGGTTGAGATGACATCATCCTCCCTGCGCCGCTGCAGGCACGGCAATGACCTACAAAACCATCTGGGTGAGTTTAGATGTGTATGTGTGTAAGGCATTTAACCAAGGGTAATCTGAGAAAAACATTTCCTGCGCAAGTGTGTGTGTGTGCAGTTTGCATGAGCATGTGGGTGTACTGTATGTGTCTGTGTATACCTGCATCTATTTCTGTGTACATTTGTATACAGGTGAAGTATAATTTAGCCTAGCATAGTTCAAAGGTTATTGGGATTTACAGTATGATGCATTCCATTGTACCTCCTTGTGAACTGTACACAATGTTGTATTCCTGTAGACTTGTTGACTTTATTGTGTCCAAAATTGTCCAAAATCAATCTACTTGATCTTTTTTCATCCCACTTGAGAAAGGAAAAGAAGAGTTTCCACAATAACCGTCCCATTGTCCTTAATCCTCTTACTATCCAGTTGTAAATGTTTGTCAGCACATTTTATTTTCGTAATACAAAAGGACACAGGGGCAACAGTCATGCTGGTAAGCATTCAAAAGACAAATATCAGATTAGGTTGGTCGCAAGCATACAGAGCGCAGGGATGTACTCAAAGCAATTCAGGTCATATGTCCAATCAAAACTGATGACAGATTTCCAAATATCGACAGTATATGGGTGAGCCTTTTTAACTCTTGTCGTAGTTGAAGATGAACAATTTGCGTGAAACTATATGCATATCCAGCATGATTTCATGCAAAATTGATTTATTAGTAGTGGTAAACCCAAAAAACAACAATTTATTTTGTTATAACTTGAGATCTGAGAGTCATCATTAATGATGAAAAATTAACAACTACAATAAATTCACTGAATATATGAAGAAATGTACCAGGAGATGTAGTGCAACATACATGTACATAATCTTGGGTGGGTTGTAGTTTCATGTAAATCTTCTATAAGGTGTGGCATAAGTTCCATGGCTAACTTTAAAAGTTATTTGTTTATGTGCTAAATTTTGGAATGTCGAGATTGGACCACATAATTCCCAAATGTGGTTCAAGTTTGAGGCTTCATATTTTCAATCCCATGATGAAATCACAAGGGTTCGCTTATATACAGGTTCAGTGAGTTCACTACAGAGACTAGAGACAACCTTGAGGAGGTTGGATGGATTTGATCCCACCCATCACTGGGTATAAAAGAAAAGGGGAGGCTCAAGGAACTCCATAAGCTTTTAAGGCTGATCTTAATTGTAAATAAACAGAGAAGATACTCTGTATAAATGTGGAAGTGAGAACCTGAAATGAACACAATCCATCATTGTTATATAGGTCACCATAGGTATTTACACCCAGACAAGACCAAGAGGAACACAAATATGGTTTATTACCACATAATAGGTTAAAATGATGCCATAAAGAATTTAAAGAATTTAAAGGGACCTCACATGATTCTCTCCACCTGTCTACAGGCGTTGGGGGAATTGGCTATAATGCAGCCTAACGTACAACTAAAGTTCTGTGGAAAAAAAAAATGGACTGAATTTGAGCCCTTGCAATCTGTGTGGGTTAGCTCAAGCTGCTTCAACAGACCTCCAAGGGACTTTAGAGTTCAGATCAATCCAAGTGTGAAGAGCATGGATTTGGTAGGAACAATGGGATAAGTTTGGAACAGCAGGGAGGACCCTTGGCAGTTTGGGCTAATTCCATCCCAAATGAATTTGGACACCAGTAAATAGATATCATCAAAATTCTTTGGCAGTCGAGGTAGTGGCAACATGCAAAACAAGAAATCGAGAGACGAGGCAAAACGTTCATCTTAACTGTTGTGATTCTACCCTGAAGAGACACTTTGAATAACTTTTTTGATTCCACTCAGGGCCAAAGCTATCCTTAATTATCTTGGCAATAGTTTGATGGATAGCCACACCAATGGAAGTTACTACCTGGGCAGTTTATTAAGATGTTACTGGTGCACATGACATTCAAGTTGAAACTCATGAGGCAAGGTCTTCATGCTCTGAACTCTAAAGAAACACAGATAGGCAGTGTGGGCCAGGGCTTCTGCTTTGTCTTATCAGCATGAAAAATATCACATATAAACTCAGAAAGAAATGTGAATAAATACTGCATCTCAAAGACATCACAAAGAAACATCAATAGTCATTATGATAACCTTAATTTACAGAGCATTTTCAAAACAAAGTGCTTCACAACCAAGAAAAATAATGGCAGAGCCTTGAGAAGTGACTGCTCTTCTTATCTGTCCTTTACCTCTCTTTACCTTTGAACACATACACACACTGCACATTCTACACATGCATGTGTGCACACACAGGCATGCACACGATGAAATAACTATGACAGACACAGGGTGGGACAAAGTGAATAAACCTCCAGTCTGCCATACAAAATTCATAACACAGACTAGGAATTATTCAGGACATGGCAGCATGTTTCATTTGTGGCTTCTGTTTGACTTTGCTTCTGGCACCTGCTGGATATAGAATATTAGATGGAAAACTCACTCATATATACTCAAACTGCACCTTGTTGTCGCAGTATGGAAATCCAAAATAGCTGCATCACATGCCATGTTGTTCGGTGCAAAATAACGGTCCTCAAAAGTCCAGAAAGATAAGCTTGAATTGCCCACATCCTGTGTAAAAGTGCAAAAAGTAAAACATCAATAACTGAATTACTGAAATATTATGAATCTATAAAAAAGATACATGACTGTAATAGAAAAGTAATTTTGTCTCAACTAATGACAAAGTGGGTCACTAAACCTGTGGAAGCCCCCTAGGCTCGCCGAGGGGTCATCAATATTTCATGTCACTAATAACGTAGTAAATTATATCCAATGGAATTGAACAACACATAAAGGCGTATCGACAGCAAGTTACCTTGCATTCTGCATATGCTTGAGGGTTTGGCACGCACACTGTAGAGCTAGCATGTGTGTGTGTGCGCTCTTTAATCCTTATGTAATAAGAATAAATTGATTTCCGTTACATTGCAATGTAAGGAAGCATTGATTTGTTGGTTAAATATATTCAGACACATTAGATTGCAAATACAGTAGCCAACACATTCATACCACTCCTTACCTTCTCTCTCCCTCAGCTTTCCTGTGCTGTGTATGTATGTTGGAATAAAGGTTGTCAGAGGGTAAAGTTGTGTAAGAGGCGTATACGTAAGGCCAGCCATCTGTGACGGCCATTGAAAAGTATTGCTTCATTGCAAACAAATTGACGTGTGTGTGTTGAGGGAAAGACAGCTCGGTGTGTTTGCGAGTGTGAGTGTGAGTGAGCCTGTGTATGTGTATTTGTTGGGAACAGAGCAGCTACTGTTTGTCCTTAGATCTTTCAAAGCGCTGTTTACAACAGCAGGCCAACAACAATGATTAGCTGCTAGAGGGAAGAGAGAGAGAGAGAGAGAGAGAGAGAGAGAGAGGGAGAAAGAAAGAGAGAAATAGAGGGTACAGAGCATATACATTTTCCTTAACTATGAACACACACACACACACACACAAGAGTTGTAGTGTTGCATTATAATTAATGTAACAAATTAATGAATTCTAAACATGTCTGGGAGAAGCATTAATGTATAAACCCCAACAATCATTTTGCCATGTCCTCACCACACCATCATTGTCATTAAGAGGCACTTAACTCTATACCTACGCGCTATCAAGCTTAATCATGGTTCACAGAAAATGTGTCATGTCTGTTTGTGTATTGTATTGGTCAGTATATAATTAATAGAAGGAAGGTTGTATTATTATGAAAACATAACTGATTGTGGGTCTTATTTTTTCTCGTAACTCTCATAATCCTCTTCTCTTATTCAAATTAAAATTGCATGACATCATATGACTTGTGGACTTTCTTCAATTGGTTTGCTTGGACTGCTGCAACACTATGATGTATGGTGATGTATGTATGTTTGTATGGTAGATCTTTTCGAGATCTTTATGACCTTAAGACAACACATACTCATACACATTTTATAATAAAGCACATTGTTTTACAAGCAGTGTAATGTTGGCTAATGGTTTGTTTGCTAGCATTTACTAGCAAGGTAAGTAGTAATATTACTGTATTCTTCATAGAAGAGATTTAGTTGATCAACTAGTGAGACAGAGAGCTGAGATCACATTCAATTAAACTACTAAATAACTAGGTTCAAAAAACTGAAGATACCCCGTGCACAGCAGTGCTTCTCTCCTGGGTGCCAGCTGGTGCAGGGTAAACCACAGTAAACCAAAAAATCAATATTCCAGCGCACACCAGGATACTAGGATTGACACTTTTTTATTAACAGATTACATTAAAAACAAAAAGGAGCAAACTTTTGTTTTTAATGTAATCTGTTAATAAAAAAGTGTCAATCCTAGTATCCTGGTGTGCGCTATGGAATATTGATTTTTTGGTTTACTAAATAACTAGGTTTATCACCTGAAATGAACTGCATAAATCTGTGCTTGCTTTTCCCAACATGGTCTAAGCATAGGAGTTCTACAAAGATGATGATGTGATCTTTTTCACCATTTCTGACAAACTCCCTTTCTGTTCTATCCTTTCATTTGGCAGAAAATAAATAAAAGTGCAGATACTGGTATTTCCCAGTCAGCGTGCTGAGTGATGTTTGAAGTCAAGCAACTTTTTAAGGCTGCTGAGCTAAAGCAGCAGCCTCTGCAACAGTCTGAGAATCGATTGATGGCTTAGCATGTACGCACATATTACGCACATGCACACACAGGCACCCACACGCGCACATATTAAACAGAAGTGGTTCAGCTGGGGGACAGCCAAGTTGTTGGGAAAGATGGGAAGAGAGAGATGGAGAGCAAGAGTGAGGGAGCAAGAAGAGAGAGAAAGAAGAGTGGCTTTAGTCAAACTTAAACTCTCTCTGGCACGGAAGACTAATCACGTAACTATCTCAGCTTTATTTACCACTCGCTTCTCAACTCCGGGATGTCCTTGGATCAAAAGAAAGCAGATAGGGGAGAGAGACAAACAGAGAAAGAGAGGGAGGGTTCAGTTGCAGATGCCAATGTCTGCCTTCTCCTTACCTACTTTGCACTGAAATGACAGACACAGAGGGTAAAATGACTGAGCTGCACACAATGAAAGCCAGTGTTGTCACTTGCATGCCTTTTGAAAGGTGACACTGCTATCACCATTTCAACATTTCCTTGTTTGTCAAAGGCGGAGGTAAAAAACAAGAAGATCACAGTTGTTTTGATCACATTGTGGAGCCGAGCAAAAAACAAATCTGCTAATGAATTTGTTTTAAAGTTGCTAAATGATGAGTGTCTTCCGTCGTAAAGAGTGTCTCCAATTTTCACTCACATTTTGTCAAGTGACATACTATTTTGTAGCATGTTAGGTGCGCTTCCTTTCTTCTTTTCTGATGCACTAGTGCACAGCGTTTCATGCTGCACACCTTCTCCTCTATGTGAAGCATCATGGTTCTTTCTGTCCATCTAAGAAGAAAAGTGGTGACCAGAGATAGTTGAGTTGTCAAGCCTCCTGCCTCTGGAGCCACGTGTTCCCCCAATGGCCCAGCATCAAATTTTATATACATTATTATATTACTTAAGTTGAGTGGACTGCCCATTTCCCATTACCACTTTTGCAATGGGTGCACAAGAAGCTGCATTTCAACAGTGGAGCTCATGTTGTGGGTTTCAAGTATGTAGAAATAAGTACAAATTCAGACATGTATAAGAGGCCATGTAAACTAGTTCAGGTATAGCTCAAGTTAGTTCAGTTAAGAAGTTTGTGTTTCAGCTGTGCACCTCAACTGTACATGTATTTGATAACACACATACACACATCGGTATTCATGTTATGTCATCAGGAGGATCGTCAAATATATTTTGGAGAATATTTGTTTTCATGGAAAGACTATCTTCAAGTTTAAGCCTTTGTTTTCTAGCCCGACATCTCTCTTTCCCATTATTCCTCTTTTTCTGTCCCTTTCTCGCTTGTTTACGCCGCTAAGGACATAATGAGGGTGCCACAGCACAGTCCCATTGTGTTATGGAGGAAACAAAAGAACAAGCCAAAGGAGGGGAAATGACGAGGAGAAAAGGAGAGTGAGGCTGAGCAAGGACAGTAAGGGAAGGGGGAGAGCAATTGCAGACATCTAAAAAGTTCTGATCAAAATGCAGAAGCCGATCAAGGGGATATGAAGTTTGCTTCAAACAAAAGTGGCCCCCCCAACCTCTCTTATGCCTCGTTTCTCCTTACCCCTGGGGCCCTTATCATCTTTCCCTGCTCCTCGTGCCTGCCTCTTCTTTTTCACACCTCCTCCAACCCCAACCTCATCCCTCCATTTCCCTCAAGGCCATGGGTACCCCCCCCCCCCAACTCCATTCGCTCCCTATACCCCTCCTTCCTGCTCTGCTCTTCCTTGCCTATTTCATTTACCCCCCGCCTCCCTCCCCAAGGCCCTTTGCTTCCTCTCTGCCTGCAAGTGATGAAAGGAGGAATAAATGAAGGAGTGCATGTTAATTTGTGGTGGCCACTCCTGACAAGCTTTAATCAGAGTGGGGAATCACATGCCGAATCGTCCAGAATACAGAGCGAGAGTGTGCGAGAGAGAGAGAGAGAGAGAGAGAGAGAGAGAGAGAGAGAGAGAGAGAGAGAGAGAGAGAATGTAAATGGAACAAAAAAAGCATAAAGTCAAGGTCATAAGTTTTAGTGGAATGTTCTGACGGTATTGACATTCATTTTTAGTTCAGCTCATTCCCTGATCAATAAATTGATATTTACACAAATGCCATGATAAGGCACTAATTTGCGAAAGGTAAACAAACAAGCAAAAAGACAACTTTTGAATGTTGAGAGGACTGTATTGCACTTTTATAAAAAAAATGCATCATTTGTGTCCAAGGATTTATCAAAGGCGACACAATTTTAAGTAGATTATATAGCCTACATAGCAGAAATCTATCCTAAAACAGAAATAATTTGTTGTTTCTTTGATCTTGGACAGTATAGTATAAATAGTCTCCCCCAAAGCTATAAACAAGAGAGCCAAGACTGTAATCTGTGATGTTATTAAGACTGACAGAGATTTATGGTTACATTTCTTGGTTCAGAATTCTAACCAGTATTAGTAAATAAAGCTAATTTGGGTGCACAAGCTTGATCGAATGGTCTATCAGTCCACAAAATCCAACATCAACATCTGATTGTGGATTTGCTTTATAGATTTTTTGTTCCTTCATATGGCACAATAGCGCAATGACACCAATAACATCACTTCCTTTTAGCAGTGTTGGCTTCTGTGTAATTAGCTGAACTCACACCTGTGCTAAAGAATATTTTTATCACACTGAAAACCAGCATAGTCTTGTTCTATTCTGAACACATGATAAGCAACAAGCCACCAGCTTGAAAGTCATTTGACTGCTGATAGTCCCCACTGACTATGGCAGCGAGTTGAGTTTTTAGAGGGAGGCACTTCAGTCTTCCTAATTGGATCGCTCTTTCCTCCCTCTCTGTCTCTCTTCAGGTAATCAGTCTACAGTCTCCAAAAAACCGCAGGATGTCGATGGATGGATTTCTGTAACGAGCCTTAAAAAGTGCAGAGCTTAGGGGAGCCTCACTTTGCCTCGTCTCCTCTTTCTTCTCTCTCCCTCGCTCTCCCTCTATACCTCTCACTCTATCAAAGCCGTGATAGCGAGCGGTTCGACAGAGTGACAGCCACAAAGAGAAAGAGAGAGAATGTCTCTCTCTTTTCTTTCCTCCACTACTGTGCACTTTCTCCTCTCCTCTTTTGATTCGCTCCATTTTCTTCTTTGTCACATATCCAACATCCCCCTGAATGAAAATAAAAACAGCAGTGGAAGAGGGGAGATGCAGATGGAGAATGTCAGCCGCAGAGAAAGAGCTAAAAATACAAGGACTTTGGTTTGGCCAAGTCAAAGCAACTTCTGCTCTCTCTCCCTCACTGACTAAAAATTATGCCTGAGGTCTTTAGACCAAGGCGGTGACTGATTTACTCTCCCAAACTGTCCTGCCTCAGCCCAGATTTAGCAACTGCACAAGGGAAATACATTTTTTCACACCATCCTTTTGGGCAAAATCAGCCAACTGTTTTGTTTATGAAAATATACATTTGTAATTTGAAGTTTTCTTATATAATTACAGCACACAACTTTAGAATAGAACAAAATAGAATAGAACTCACATGGATAGAATGGTGAGACTAGTTGTCATGACCCATACATTTTAAACATGGTTGTTGATTGCAAGAAACTGAGATTTGATGGCCCATCACCGGTCTTCATCTCTTGCAAAACTATACTAATATGGTGAAGTGGGATATGACTAGAGTTGTAACCACCCCTTACAATACATAATTATCCTGTAATTAAGTAAAAATGTTGTGTTCCTTAATGAATCAATATTGAATGCAACTTGTTCCATATTTGTATTTTTATGCCAGGGTTAAAGACTGAGGTTTCATCAACAGCAATGACAGAAAAGAGAACAGTGCAACAGAATGAAAGAGAGAAAGAGATGGGAAATAGACAGGCTCTCCATCTCACTGCTTTACTCTGCGATGCACAAAATGCTTTGTGTGTGTGTGTGTGTGTGTGTGTGTGTGTGTGTATGCGTGTTGTTCCAGATTTTAAAAGTGTGTCCAGCAGTGGTTGTTGCTACATTACAAAGCTTCTTACACCGGATCTAAAAACTCACTCAACAAGATGAGAAGTAGAGAAAGATGGGGATAAATAGCAGGTTAACGCTCTCTGGTGTTGTCTCAGTGCAGTGTGCTCTCTGTAGGCTGCTGTATCTGTATCACTGACAGTGAACTTGTGTGAGTGATCTTTCTACAGTGGCTCATGCTGCTGTTTAGTGGATCTGTACCAGCACCATCCTCCTCCAATAGACCCAATGTGTAGATGGGAGTGGGACACATTTGCATGGATAGGCTGTGAAAATGAATTTAAGGCCAAATGTAAAATCAGGAGGGTTGGCCATCGCTCATGCAAACAATCTATTGACGTTTGGAAAATGGACTTTCTCACACTGGCAGTCTATTCAAAGCATGATAAACTTTAGGACATAATATACTGTAGCCCCAGTAGCCAGGTTAGGAACAGCTTAAAGTGGAAACTTCTAAATTATATTATTTCTGTTGTGCAGGACAGTCTTAATAATAATCTAATAAATTTTAAATAATCTTGTATTAATTTTTAATTCATTCTCTATGCAGTAGATGATCCATCTTGATAACAATACAGGTTCAAATCTTAGTTCTCCACAGGTGACTGTCACCCAGGGACTACCAGTTTTTTTTGTCTCAAATTGTTAACACTAGTGTTCAATAAAGATCATTTGGGGATGAAACATCAAACATTTAGGTCTGTTCATATTCATATATATTTAATGGGCTGTTGTAGACAATAGTAATAATATAACCACTAAATTTCCACTAAGTCAAACTAGAGGTTTTAGACCACCAGGACATGTGAAATTCTTAAGTTGGGATATTTTAATAAATTCTATGAAATAATTAGGTGACCAAGAGCAATCTTTGCTTCCACGGCTGGGAAAACAACAGTGGTGTTTCTTAACTTTGAACTGGAATATATGAATGACTCTTATGGAGACACCGGTGTCATCAGCACAGTTGGAAAGTGTATAGAAGCTTACTGTATACATTCAAAGATCCATGGAGTATAGTTATGTATTTCCCTTCCAGTTCACTATCGATGTGTGGTTCAACTGCAAACAAAGAACTAAAAGTAGGATATATGTCTCCGAGGAGCATGATGGGCTTTCAGTCTCTTCTTGAATATACTGTTTGCCTTTGACAAATGCCAAGGATCTGTATATGTGCACACATGTGTGTGTGTGTGTCTGTGTTTGTGTGTGTATATACTTGTGTGAATGTGTGTATGTGAATGAGCTCGCCTCAGGTCAGTTGGAATGTTTAAAATTCTGCTAGTCTCACCTCTCTGCCAAGATGTGAGTAGAGTATGAGAAGTTGGACTTGAGTCAGAGGAAAGGATAGGAGAAAAATGGAGAGGAAAGAGACCAGAGGGAATAGTTAAATGAGCAGAGAGTTGAGAGGAAGGGAGGAGAGGAGCACAGAAGTGGTAAAACAAGAGCGTAGAGATGGATGGGGGGGGAGAAAAGGGGGGAGAACAAAAACAGAGAAGACGATAGCGGAGGGGAAAAGCAAAACGGAAGAAATGAGAGGAGCGGAGTTGACACGAGGACAACTTCTCTTCAACAAAGTGCAGTTCCTTTTCTTTATATCTGGCATTTTCCCCTTTCATTCCATCTCCTCCACGGGGCTCTCTCAATGTGTTATTTTCTCTCTGAGCATCTTCCCTGTGGTGTAGGTGGGCGTAGTAATGGCCCTCATTGTCGATTTGTGTGTGTAGGTGCATGCATATTTTGTTTGGTTTTATTTGTTTGTGTATTGTTGGGATATGTGTGTGTGTGTGTGTGTGCGTGTGTGTGTGTGTGTGTGAGCGTGTGAGTGTGCGTGCAGACAAGTTCAGGTGGTAGATTTCCTGCTCAGAGAGCTACAAACCTGCTGCGCGGGAACACAACACTTTGGGTAACCGAGTTCCCCCACAGAACAATGACACAAACAGGAAGTAATAATCCACCTGAAACCCTAAAGAGTTACATAAGCTATTTCTCATTATATCAGCGCAGCCTAGATTTGTGCAATGAAAACGCTTCCCCAGTTAGCAGAGTAATATTCACTTGAATATAGTTTCTCAAAATCTTCATTCAGAATGTTATTGCCTGAAGACAGTAAGCTTCCTACAGGAGTGACTTGGTACAGTGTATATACTGTAGTATGTATAGTATATGATTGCCAACTCTCACACAGATGGTGTGAGACAAACATGTTCAAGCTCCCCAAACAAACCCTCACACCACAGTTTAAATGGTCATTTAAAATACAGCAAGACTCAGTATGAGCAAACTGAGTATTCTGAGCACATCTCCCGGGAAGCAACATTTTTTCCCCCTGCATGATGAGATGAGAGCTGCTCATGGACAAACAGGAAAGGCTGGGGATTGGCTACATTCCCTTCCACAGCACCGGCCCTTATCTTGCTGCTGTCTGTGTGTTGCTTTCTCTACACGCGGCACTTTTCTGAAAGTTCGGACGTAAAAACTGAAAGTTCCCAAGATGGTAGTTAAAGGTAAGTACTTCCACCCAAATTGCCCAAGATACAGGATATTGTTGCCTCAATTTTCCGATAGTGCTAAGTACAGTGGTGTGCCAGTGTTAACAAAGCTGAGACACTTGTGATAGCCACACACACCCACATACACACATACACACACACACACACACACACGCACACACACACACACACACACACACACACACACACACACACACACACATGCACACTGCTAATTTAGATAGCTGGCAACCTTCCAGTCAAATGCCCATTTCTTAAACCAGCTATAGCTAGCTTGGAAAGCAAGTAGCTGAATTTGATGAAATACTTTGGAGAGAGAAGGGAGGACTGGAGAGAAAAAAAAGGAAAAGTCCTATAATGGAGAGAAGGAAAGAGAAGATGGAGGAGAATAAAAAGCCAAAAGTCCAGAGGAAAAGGAACGACAGGAGAGAGATGCGGAAGGGAGCAGAGAGAAAAGAGCACCCAGAAGTAGAGAGAAGAAAGAAGAGATTTCCAGGTACCCAATGCAGCAGTGGCACATTTTTGAAGTAGAGTAGCTTTGTAGGAAACACCTAGAGAGCATATGCTTGCTGATAACAGAGTAAAACAATGTAAATTAGTGATATGGCTTAGTGTAATAGCAGCCCACTCAACATATTTTGTATGTTAGACTCAACTCTTGGGCAACAATTGCTGTGAACAGCTGGTTGCATTTCTTGACCGTATCAACAGAATTGAATAGACAGTATCTCGTTACCTAACTATCACTGTCTTGTTGTTAACACATCTGATTTGCACACTACGTATCTGGTAGACGCTAGTGTTAGCAGTGGCTAGTAGTTGAATTGCTTTGTGAAATTAGCCTGCTAGACACTTAGCTAGCTAATATGTCACAATCCAGCTGTTTGTTTAGGTTAACTGAGCTGACGCTTGCAAGCTACAACCCATGGTGCTTTGGAGAAGAGACTAGGATCAAAGGGGTTAGGAAAGACAATACAGTTGATCATGTCACAGTAACCTAGATTTGGAAACAAATCGACCACTACTTTTTTCAGCAATGTGATAAAAAGTTGTGAAATGAGCATGAACTCTGAAACGCAGATTCAGAGTTTGTGAAAATTATTATGTTCCTCCACCACAAATTGAATTCTGTGACGATAAAACACACATTTGATGAGACAACAGCATGAATTGGACACTGTATGCCTTTTATTTCTTTTTTTTTATTTTGTTTGTTTTGTGCAAAGTTCTGATATTTTAGAGTGTGCTTTTTCTACTGCTTCGGTGCAGTGCTCTCACTGGTCATCACATTAACAAGTAAGACCAGCTGTCTGCTCTCAATTTTTGTTAAATTAAAATATTAATAGTAGTGACAAACTGCATAAAACTGCCTTCTCCTTAGCTGCTGCCTGCGGTACACCTGCCGACTTCTTCCTCTATTCTGAATAATAAGAAAAAGTGTACATAACACAGTTCTCTGAACACTTGCCAAATGTCTAAAGGATGTAAATAATATGAGAAAAATGTTTGTGTACTGCATTTTGCAAGCGGAGGAGCAGTTTGATTTAAATACGGACACCAGCTGAATCCAGTAGCTCTACAGTAGATAACAATTCAGATATACACCTGTTATTACCAGGTGTAAAACATGCCGGAGTTATTCATATTCACAATACTTACTGAAGTTTTGCTAAGATCAAAGGGATAAGATGTATTCAGGTAGACTTGTGCTTGAAACTTAACCTCTCTGAAGATCATTTCTTGACCACTGATCAAGTGAGAGAGAGACAGATAAACAATGAACAGCATTTTAAGAATTTTGCACTTCAGCCACACCATAGAAAATCACAGGCATATCATTAAATGGGCATTTAGCTCACTGTGTGGGTGGCACAGTGGTCAATTAAAGAGGGCTCATGAGTTTTTAGAGGGCAAAACAACAATATGACTTCTGTGCAAAGCCATCCGTCTCTCCTGACTCCCATGCTGCACCATTACAGTTAACTGCAAGACTTAGAGCCCTCCACTCCATTCTATTTACTCCATTCTAAATAATGTTCAGGTTTATGGCCATTGAAATAGCTAACCATTCACACAAATGAGAATAGAATACTGCCTGGAATTTGCATAGTTAATGGTCAAATACAATCACAACTACACAAAAACGTGCACCCCTGAAAATGCACGTACACATGCAAACAGGAAGGTCAAAACACACGGGGGATGAGCGACTGTAAGTGGTGTTCAACTGTAGCTTTGACTGGAAGTGGTGCTAAATGCTTAATTTCATGATGTTAAGCACTTCATTGCAAACTTAAATAATTTATATACTTTCAGATTCACTGCACAAGAAGAAAGTCAGTGTTGGCCTTGTTACTTGAAAAAAGTAATACGTTACACATTATGTTTTGCTCATTTCACGAGTAATATTATTATTTTATTGCTCTCTAGGAGTAACCCGTCATACTATTTTGGCTGTTTCAGTCCCATAATTCGTCACTGCATCCTCTCTTACCTTCAATCATTGGAAAATCTGCTTCACCATGTGCGCCTCTGTGTGAATGATCAGTGTAACCAAATAGTGTTGATGTCCATTGTTCTTGTCACACCTTTGCTCAATAAAATCAAAGTGGGAGTACTTCCACTCCATTTCTCATCTAAACAAAAGCCATATGAAACCAACGATGAACATTTGCAGTGTCCAAATAATAGAAACATAGACATTATTTTGAGGAAATGTTTGTAGGGGGACGGCTAAGAGAATAAGAGACTTGATGGTGATATAAAAGGAGAAGTTTGATGAGGGTATCTGGTTTGACTCTCAGATCATAATCAACCTCCGTCATGCAGATGTAGCCTTCGCATATGTTTCACTTTTCATGTTTGCTGCAGTGCTCCACCCCCCAAAACAACAGGCCCTTTTCGCGTCGTCATGGTAACAGCTCCCATGTTGAGAAACCGGTGCATCACAACTTCCTGTGGCAACTTTCTTTTTTGCAACTTAGTGACAAACCAACCCAACTCAGACAATAAAAACAACAACATTGTAATGGTTACTAGCACTAGATACATAATGTAACAATGTTATGCAAATGAGGTGATGACTGCCAAGAGACGACAGCAGACGAGGAGAAACTGAAGCTAAAACTCACCTTCATGACCGAAGAGGCAGCCTTTCTCTAGTTTAGATTCAGGAGTCAATGAAAACAGGTCAGCGAGTCACCAATGTTGCACTGGCTTCTCAATATGGAAGCTGTTACCATGACGATGTGGAACGGGCCTATTACTTGTAAAGTCAGAGAACTTCTATCATGTCTACCACTGTAGGGCATGAGGGTATAAGTACCTTTACTTCGAGAAACACACGTGCACAAAACACACACACACACACACATACACATCATTGAAACCAAGCTATTTACTGTGATGGGCTTTTGTAAATGGTCGCCATGGTGAGAATTAGCAAGCCAAACCGCCTGCGTTGATTACCCTTTCAGAGATATGGGGATACAAATAGCAGTAGTTAATCTTGTTTAGGGCACACAAATTCATTGTGACAGCTCGGCTGCTTCAACCCTGCAGACTGTCGCAGTGTAAATTGAATGGACCGATTGTAAGAGAGAGAAAGAAAAGGAGAGAAGGCAAGTACTCCGAACAAAAACAAAAACAAGAAGTAGTTTTGGGTCTAGTTTGGGCTGAAATTCAATTGGTTGCTATTTTCCGAACTTTTTTTTTTTGGCTTGACTTTAAGACTACAAAATATAACTGGGGTATTTGTGAGAATATGACTTGTCCAGATCTATAACTGTAAACACGGTGTTGGGGTGGCTTTGGGTGAATTATAGCCTCACCATTTTTCATAATTAGCCAATAAACATGCAGGGAGATATTGGAGCCATTAAAAACTCCAGAGGCAGGCACACACACACACACACACACACACACACACAGACACACACACACACACACTAATACACAATTGAACACTGACTTAAATACACACACAACAGTACAGGTACATCAAGCCCACCACAACAAAGAAAGACGCTATATACTCTCAGCGCTCACGGTCAGTTAGAGCAGTTCCTGTGGAGGTAATAACATCCTTAAAAAAAACAACGGCAACAGAAAAGAACATGCATTGGCTGAATTATGGCTGTAATGATTACATAGGTCATACAGGGGTCATACATCTCGGAGCAGAAACCTCTCCCGAGGGGGGACGAGGCATAGAACAGTATATAGAAAATTGTATAACTTAGTGTAAAGGGAGACAGATCAGCGGCAGTGTTGTGAGGTAAAGTGGGTACTTAATCATAAATGTTACCAGGAAGTGGTGGCTTTTGAAAGCAGATACAGGAACCACAGAGGCAGAGGGGGTCTCTGAGGGGGGAAGATAACACACACGCACACCACACACACACACACACACACACACCACACACACACACACACACACACACACACACACACACACCTACACATACACGCGCTAAGCTTTGGTCAATATGGAGTGCTGCCAGTTCCATGATGCCCTGCAATGATTAAAAGACACTACAAAAACAAATAAAAACATATTGAGGCAAAAGCAGGAGATGTTATTATAAGTGAACCCCCAACACAACATGTGGGTGTATATTCAACCAATCAATAAATAATTCTATCATACACAGTTAAGAATAAAGCATTGACGTCTTTTGTTGTGATGGCTCAGAGTTAGTTCAGGTGACTTTGTAGTGTGCTCACAATAGAGCAAACTCTGCTGTTGGAGGATGTTTGTTGAAGAAAAAGTAACCAACCATTATGGCGTGCAGCTCTAATTATGCTGTCTTTCTAAAAAATGTTTTTCTTCGTCGGCTTCCCATTGTATCTCTGTTATTGTTTAGATTATGTTGTTTCTGTATATGTTTCTTTCTATTTGGCCCAGAACACAAATTGATTTTTGAACACTCCCTGTAATTTTCTGTAATTTCCTGTTCGATCTTTTTCTCCCTCAATGCGAGTGTATGGTTGTACTCCAGAAAGGAAATGTGTGCACACACACACACACACACACACACACATACACACACACACACACACACACACACATACCCACACAAACAAGGTCATATTCATACATACATACATACCTACACACACCACATGCACACACATACATACAAAGCATAGATATTTGTTGTCAGTTGAAACACCAACAACATAAATGATGTGTCTGTTTATCTGAAAAAGATCAAGGAGGTGGAGGAGGAGGAGGAGAGGAAACAGATGGGGCAGGTAAATGAAAGTGTCCCATTAAAAAGACAAAGTGCTTTAATCTGAATCTAATCCTCTGTACAGCTGTTGTGATCATCATCATCTGGCGAGCCACGGACCTGTGACCTGTGACCTGTGACCTATTACAGTCAATACACCACTGCCGTAAAACCATACACTGAAAAAATGTCCATCAACTTTATATTAGAACATGAATCCATCCTCAAAAAGGGAAATGTTGGTCAAAACTGTCCTGGCTTGTTCCGAACACAATTAGTCACCAATTACGTATTGAAAGCAGCCATTTTCAGTGCTAACTTGGAGAGCAGAGGACAGCTTGTTGATTATAACCAAATTGTTTCATCATTCTCTGCTTCTTAGTTAGAATGAAACAGAAGCTGCAGACCTTGACAATTGCAGCTGTCAAAAATCAGCATCCTCACCTCTAACCTCTTGTTTTCTCAAACTGTGTCCTAAAGATCATACTGTCACTTAGCATATTACAATATTTCTACATTTCATCAGTAAAATGGCTGAAAGATGAGCCACTGTTTGTGCAGCATCAGTCTGGTGTATGAGAGACACCTGGAGCGATGAATAAAGGTCAAAATCAAGGTGTATTTAATTGACCCAAAGAGAAATTTGTTTCTCAGTCAGGTAAAAAGGTGGCACACATCACAGATATAAAATACACACACCATGACAATCCCCACACACCAAACAATGCACTTACAGTAATATATACAAGTGTGCGTCAAGATACAAAAAACAATTAAAAATGGACTAGTAAAAAAATCTAGTAGATTCAAGAAGATAATGTATTTAAATGCAAGCATTTCTGTATTAAAAAGTAATTGTGTTCTCAGATCAGTGCTGAATTATCAGCTTTTTGTGTCAGTCATTCATTAGATACAGTGACAGATGTACGAAAGCATGTAATCTCACATTAAGTCTGAGCAGTGAGTGCAGAAACACAAACATACACACACATACATAGTGTAGGTACACACACACAAGCACATACACACAGACGTTACCTCTCATTAAATGTGGCTGACATTTCGACAGGCTGACACAAAGTCATGATGACAGAGAGGGGCCAGGAGACTGTGACAGATTAATCACCGTTTTAATGAGGTCCAAAATCAAAATGACTAAAATCATGTTTAGCTCACTCACTTATCCTGGCTTGGCCTTTTCACCTCTGAGGACATCAAACCAAGTAAAATGGTTCATCTTAATCCAAATGTGTTATGTCAACGTTAGCCAAAATAGCCATGAGAATGACTTCTAGTTTGTAACCTTTACCATCTTACTTACATAATCAGACTCATGTCTGGCCTGAATTTCTTTAATTACACAGCATGCTTAAGGCCATTTAATAATACACTGGATACACAGCAAAAAATATTCTTCTTAAGTGATTTAATCATGTAAGTCTTAAGATCACATTTTTTCTGAGAAAATCTGTTGATGCAGTGAGACAATTTTACTTGTTTTCCATGTAGCTTCAGTGGTTTCAAGAATTTCATTATCTTGAAATAAAGTAGATCACTCCGCTTGGAATGTAAAGTAGATCACTCCGCTTTATCAATATATTTTTTGAGCTGTGTTGGAAACAAGTGAAATTATGTCACTCTTTTTGGTTCCTTTTCTTTTAAGAAAGATAAGAATTTAATTCTTTTGAAATAGTTTTCAATTAAATGTTAATTTTTTTTTTTTTTTTTTTAAGTGTTCAGTCTATTTTGCACAGCACAAGTGATTTTCACTATTTGAACATCAACTGTAATGATATGGCAAGTTGTTTGAAAGAAAAAAAAATTGTTTGGCTTGACATTTGAGGGGCATCTGCTGAAAATTGTAGATAAACATTTGACCATTACATAATATGTGTACTGATAACTCAAACCGTGGTGAATAAAAGGAGTGAGGCAGGAGAGTGAGCAGCTCCCTTTTCCTCTGTGGAGCCAGCTTTGTCCTGTCTTTACCCCCAAACCTCAGGTGGCCCAATCAAGCACAGGGCCTTTGAAGTGTAACTGACTGCAGGCCTACACACTCATCCTCTGTTGTGTGTGTGTGTGTGTGTGTGTGCATGTGTGTGCATGTGCATGTGTGACTGTGTCTGTTTGTTGGTGTTGGTGTAAATAGTTTGTGACTGTCTGAACCGCTACATATGTACAGTGTGCCTGCATGTACAAATGCCTCAAATTGTGTGTGTGTGTGTGTGTGTGTGTGTGTGTGTGCACATTTTCTTGTACTTCTCTTTCTCCCATGTGGGAGTCTATTTTTTAAGCAGCATTAAGGAAAGAATAACTGTAGTCCATCTGATATGGTTCCCATGACGATAGGGATCAAAGGAAGTGTCAGGTGACTGATTCACTCTCCATCTCCCCAGGCGACATGGGGACTCAACTCTCCACGGTAACAATTTCCATGATTACCAGACAACAACAAAAAAAACAAAACCAATAAAACAAAACAGGTTTACACCTGTTTCTAAGCATCTGTTTACAGAATGCCCCCATGGTTGACTGGACTAATGCTTTTGCCTGGGAAATCATCCATGTGCCTCGACTGCAAGGGATTTGATTCATGGCTGTTGTTATGCTGCTATCACCTCTCTCTCTCTTTCTCTGACTCCCTAACTTTACTGTGCTTCATAATAAAAATAAAATAAGACTCAAACTCGCCACCGCTGGAGACATTCTATTAGAAACTTTGTTATTTGTAGCATTACCTCTGCATTTTGCAAAGAAAGAAGCCTTGCAAAGGTGATGTTGCACTGTGTACTGTAAGATGCTTAGGATAAAAGCGTCCACCAATTATCATATCTTAGGAGAAACGTCCTGTACACATTTATCATATAATTACAACTTTTTTACTCACCCTAACTTCCAGTGCATTCGAGGAAATAGGGATGGCTTTGGCAACCTACTAGCCAACAAAGTTTGACACCAGCTGCTACAGGATGATTTGAAACCCATTCAAGTTTTTTGACCTTTTGTTCCAGCCAAAACAACAAACAAACAAACAAAAAACTTGTGTCACTGCACTTTGAAAGGAAAAGAAAAAGGTCTAACTAGGAAGTATAAACACCAGCCTTTCTATGAAATACATAAAACTGAGTCCGAGGGGGAGAGAGAGATTACATGAAGGCGATATATTCCCCTTGAGCTGCACTGTGTAGAAATGCCCCGAGAGCTTGTAGCTTCTGAGGCTTTTATGGCACCACTCTGACGTCAGCTCCCTGGCCAGATGTCTGCTCTATGGATAGAGAGGGGGATGAGTGGGTGGTGAGAGAGAGAGAGAGAGAGAGAGAGAGAGAGAGAGAGAGAGAGAGAGAGAGAGAGAGAGAGAGGAGCGATGACATGGAAGAGAGAGAAAGAGAGAGAAAGAGAGAGAGACAGAGCAGAGACCACTCTTGGCACTCTTGATCCTCCAGATACCACTCACACCAGTGATGGGATGTGTGAGACTTGGGTCGAAGTGGTTTTCTCTTGAGGAGGAGAACCCCCTAGAGGCCTTATCCAATCACAAAGAGACATGTCTGGGCCCCCAGAGGTTTGATCCTATCACACAGCAGAGAGGGCCATGTGGCGGCGGCTCCGGTGGACTCTGGAGTGTTCTGTGATTGGCCACATACGGTGGCGCACCACACACACACACACACACACACACATACACACACACACACACACACACACACACACACACACACACACATTTAGACACTTCACTGGGAGATAGGTAGTATGGGATGATGATATTCGCCCACTTGAGTGACTTTATCTTCTCTCATTCAAAGCTGTGTTCAGAGAGACTGGTGACATCAAATGTAACAGAATAAAGACAATAATGAACATAAGAAATCACACTCTAAGACATTAACAATAGCTAAGGATAGGCAAGTCAAGTCAAGTTAATATTTGCAGTAGTGGTGGTGGTAGTAGATGTAGTAGTAGTAGTATGTATGCATGTACAGTATTTATCTATTCATTTATTTATTTCATTAATATTTGCTTTAATGTGTTTTACTGGATGAGCCCTCTTCTCATCATTGAGATATTTGGCAGTCAAATATCCTGATAATGAAAAAAAGATGCAGAACAGTCATCTAAGGTATTAACTCTGAATTATTTTTCATTTAATTTTATTTATATAGCTCTTCATCATAAGCATGTCTCAAAGGACTTCACAGAGAAACAGCCTACCTAGATCTAACTGATCAACAATCAACCATAGAACAGAATGATGTAACACAAACTTAAGGCAATAGAATAGACACACAATAGTAAGTTTTAGCAAGAAATAGCAAGCCTGCCTATTCTACATAGCCTAACCTACCCGGCACCATCAGCCTTAGGCTGTGGGCACACTGATCTGTTGGAAAACGGAACAGAATTATTGACGGATATATTTCTGTCCGTTGGGCTGTTTTGGAACGTCAACATGGTGGGAGAGGCAGAAATACAGCTTTGCTCATAACAGTATTACAAGAAAAAAGAAGAAAAAGACTATACAGTATAAATTAAATAAGAAACTGACCCACAGACAGTTTTGGCCAATTGGCATGAAAAGTTAATCAGTTCTTCCTTGGCCCATAACAAACCTTCACACCAAGTTTTGTGCAAATCCGTGCCCAACATTTTGAGATATCCTGCTAACGGACGGATGAACGGACAAACACACAGACTCCTTGGCGGAGGTAATGACGATGACATAAGAAAACAGATGTGGCAAAGAGAAACATAATGCAGCAGAGGGATGGGGCCACAGTTGGTGCTGATGCTGGTGTTTTTCTGCAGCTCCCCACAAAATCAATCTGTGCTGTGAACATGAACACATATTATGCATATGGCACCCTTGCACGGCCTGTGTTGTGCTTATGTTCGCTGTTGCATTGGTGCAATTTTTTCATCTGCATTGAAATGAATTCCACCGGCATGGCTTTGTGGCAATAAAAGGATGTTGAACTTGAACATGTAAATAAACAAAACAATGAAGCACAATAGGAAGTAGTGAGCGTTGCTATCATAAAATGGAGGGATTATAATATCAAATGCTCAGCTTGATGATGGCACACTCCCTAAAAATATCAATTCATCATTGCTGACTCAAAATCAATGACCAAGGTCCTCATAGGTATTCATTTCAATGTTTATTCTTCCTGTGTCCATCTGCTAATGCCTGGCAAAAGTGGGTAGGACAATCATCTACATAGGTGATTGATTAAGTGTCCTGGACCACCAGGTTACAGCCAGACAGCCCTAATCAAACAAAGATGGATCTACGCATCTCATCTAAATTCTTAATTCCTTTAGTTGACTCTGATTTATGAATATTGGTAAGGACCGAGATGTTCTTTCTCTCATGTTTGCAGTTCTTCCAGTTTGTCTTTTCTCCTTTCTAACAATAATACCAGCTCACCTTCTTTCATTCTCAGTCCTAAATCTCCAACTCATCCCCTCTTTCTTGTCCTTCCTCCTGCTTCATCATCATTATCATCATCATCATTATCATCATCATCATCATCATCATCATCATCATGGATGAGAGGCTCATGGTTCTTCTATTACAGTTCAGTGGTACATTCAAAAGTTTGGAGCTGTTCTTTGTTTGGGACAGTCTTTTACCTTAACTGTTATTTCTGCTGACTAAGCTTTCATCGAGGTGATTAAACCTGTAAACAGATTAGCCTCCTGAAATATTAATCCTTTGTTGTTTGAGGTGATGGACAGCCCCGAGGTGGTGCATTTCATTTGTTTATTTTTCGTTTCTTTTATCTGTTCTCGCTGTCGCTGCATGTGTGTGTTTGTACACACACGTTTGTGTGTGTGGCGAAGGTCTATCTCTCCTGAGATGGTCGGAGATGGAAGTAGTTGTTTGTTTTCGTTCTCTCCCTTCTCCTCTCTCCTTCCCTTCCTCCCGGAGAAGACGACCGTGTACTGTACCACCCGCTAATCAGCAGTGCTGAGATTAACTCCGCGGAAAACCAAACAAACAAAGAAAGGGAGAGATTTTTCTTCTCCGCCTGGACTTGGCAAGCACTCCTCCCTTCCCTGGATCCCTCGTTCCTTGTCCGAGCGGAGACGAGAGGGAGCGTAGAACAAAGGAGTAAGCATCCCTTTGTTGGGATTAGGTGCAGAGAGAAAGGCTCTTGTCTTTGAGGCACTGGGCGCATGTTTCCCCATCTAATTTAATAACGTGCCTTTGTGCCTGCGAGATATCTTGTGCGTCTGTGTGTGTGTGCGTGCGTGTGCATACGCGTGTGTGTGTGTGTGTTTGCGTTTGAATAGCAAACCTCACTCCTATGAAACATCCCAGACGTGTTGATATGTCGGTATCCCATACCATGAAGAGAGACAAAGTGATTCTAAATAATCCACTCTGACCTGTTAAATGGAGGAAAAGGCTTTGAAGACACACGTGTTTGTGTGTGCGTGCCTGTGTGTGGATCTCCGTCTCGCTATTCGCATGTGTGTTTGTTTGTGATAACGCAAGCTGTATAAATAAAAACAGCAATCTGCAGCAATGTGGCACATCCTTATGGAGTTTGATTGGATTTGAAATGCCAATGTTAATTTTCATCGAAGTTTACAGTTGAGGCGTGTGCACAAAAGTAAGCATGACGAGTGCTCTCTCTCTCTCTCTCTCTGTCTCCTCTCTCTCTCTCCCTCTCTCTTTCTCTCTCTCTGTCTCTCTCTCTCTCTCTCTCTCTCCTTTTACCAATTTCTTTTGTGGGTGATTCATTGACTCACCCCCACTAAGCTCCATATTTTAGCATAAGCAGGTATGCAAAGGCGCCTACCGAAGAAAGATAATTTATCTTTCAGACAGGTCATCTTCTATGTGCGTGTCTTTTGTGTGTGTGTGTGTGTGTGTGTGTGTGTGTGTGTGTATTTGTGTCTGTGTGTATGTGTGTCTGAGCATGTCACAGTGCATGTTTATGTATGCCTAAGTACATGTGTGCATGGTGTGAACAGGTACTGTAACTTCCCATAATTTATTCCATTCCCCGAGGGAATCATTATGATGGCGCACGTCTGCCACGCCTGTAGCTGGTGTCACATTTAATTCCATCCTCTACGCACTCGGCATCCAAGATGCCGAGTGCATCAAGTTGCCTTTAACCTGAGACGACATGATAGGTGTGATTAAAATAATATTACTCTATCCTCCCCGCCTCAGGGTCAGTGATCCTTTGGGGAATGGGAGGGGCAGAAGATATTCCTCACATGTCTCAGGCACCTAATTCTGAACATATTTAGTCCTAGGCAGGGATTTGTGGATATAGGAAAGATTTGATGGGGATAATCAATTTAGCTGATAATCCAGATGGTTTTACAGGTGACAAGATGGGGCTATTGACCTCGTGTCAAGCTGACAACCCACTTAGAATTAAGCATTCAAGATCTCAGGGTCACATGGTCAGAAATTGTCACAGAGAAGAACGTGTATATGAGTGTGTGTGTGTGTGTGTGTGTGTGCGCGTGTGCGCTCTATTCTTGAATTCATTTTGCGCTTCACTTGTCTTTTCCACCACAGGAAATCAATAGAACCCTAACTAACCCCTAAACGTAATGTTCATATTGCTATTGGCTGTTTCTAACTGACTAACCAATTCACCTCACCCTGAATCTTATTGGCTAATTCTGACCTAAGCCTGTCTTTTACTTTTACTGGCTAGATTTCCCTCTCGTTGGAATCAGAGGGTCCAAGAAAGGTCTATTTTGTGCGTGCGTGCGTGTGTGTGTGTGTTTGGGCCTGGAGGCATGGTCAAACTCATCAGTTCTCTTTGTGCTGAATGACACAGAGCAATTTATTTTCAAACACCAGACACACAGTCAGCAAGAGAAACTGTGGAATAAGAATGAGAGAGGGAAGGAGAGGGACATACAGAGTGAGAGGATAAAGAGAGGCAGAGAAGGAGGGGAGATGAACGAGTGGAGCGGTAGTAAAACAGTGAGAGACGGGAGCGAAAGAGATGAGGCAATAACCGAAGTAACTAGAGTCAAACTGACCATGCCCGAATGACCTGTGACATGTACAGGTCAATAATAGCACCACCTCTTTTTTACTTTTTGCACCATTGTTTGTCTTCTGTCACCTACACACGCACACACACACACACACACACACACAAATAAACACAAATAAACACACTCTGACACCTCTGAACCCTCTGCAAGTAAATTAGGTTGAGTTCTTTCCCTCCGGGTAAAACTCCAGAGAGTGAAAATGTGTTTAGGTGCGTACGTGCGAGTGTGTCCCTGTTTGTGAATGTGTGTGTTCTTGTGTGTGTGTGTGTGTGTGTGTGTGTGTGTATCTGCACATGTGTGTGTTGCCGTGTCTTCCAGGCCAGGCGAGCACAGGTCTCGACCCTGTCACTGTGTGGGAGTAGGGAATAGCAGGGGGCAGTGGAGCTGGAGACACAGAAAATCAGGACAAGACCTGATAGAAGCCCCTCTGGACATTTTACAGCCAGCTAGAGAACAGGCCTTCAGCACAACGCAACACGACACAAACACACAGCGCACCTAATAGGAAATAGCAGAAAACGCAGGACGATCAGAGGGGAGGAGAGGAGACGAAAGACTATTGTGAAGAAGGGAGAACAAAATGGAAGACATGGCTGGAAAAAAGGGGAGTGGCAAACAAACATGTTATTCGTCTCCTGGCACTCAGGCACAGACTGGCCTCATTCTGTCTTCTGTGTGTGTGTGTGTGTGTGTGTGTGTGTGTGTGTGAGAGAGAGAGAGAGAGTATGTGTATGTGTGTGTATGTGTGTGTCCAGGAGGGATGGTCATGACACAGAGCCAATGGAACAGCCAATGAATTAAATAAAGCATGTGTGAGTGTTTAAGTGATGTGCTAAGTGCTTATGTATTTCCTGTTCTGTTCTCTGTTTTGTCTCTGAGTGTATGTTTTGTGACCCTGTGCGTGTGTGTGTCGGCAAGTGCGTGTGCATTTGTGTGTGTGTGTGTGTGTGTGTGTGTGTGTGTGTGTATTTATGCAGCTGGCATTATGTGAGTCAAAGACAAATTTCCTTCAGACAAGAAAGACTATCTTATCTTTATCTTAGCTGAGCGGCCTGACATAATGTGGACATAGACATGATCTGAATGCCTTGTTTTTCATCTATTCATCTCTTTTGACGTCTGTGGCTGTCCATGGTTAAAACTACTTGAAATATAAAACTCACTACAAAGTGTGGAAGTAAAAAGGATCAAAGGGAGTAGAGAGGCATGATACAATTAACAAAACTTGTGACTAATTCAAATCAAAATAGATGAATCCAAGTGAAAAATGGTATACAACAGTTTGCACCAAGCAATATGAATGGCTTCAATGGCCTATTCAAACTTTTTATGTCAATAATTACATGCGGTATAAAAGATCCAAATCCTTGTACAATCATTTTATTATTGCCACCTACAGTAGCCACCCATTTCATAGTAGTATACAAAAAACTCTGGTAAACTCTGGTAGCTATTAGGAATGGCAAATTCTTGGACATTGATTTTCTGCCTGCTCCAGTTAAAAGGAATAGATCAGTGACCAAATCACAACTGTGCTGCTTTTCACCACAACATACTACTCTGCAACATCATGTGCTATTCCTTAAAGGCCAAAAGCAGGGATTTGTATAATTAAATTAATTATTAATTAATCTTTCACTTTTTTGCCTTTAACTTTAAATGGAAATTTAGATTTTGCAACTTTCTAGTTTTATCAATGGTCAAAATAAAGGTCAGAAAAAAAAAATAAAAAACTTCACATGTAGGTGCCTATAATATCAATAGCCTAGTAAATATGACAGTAAAAAAACCCCAAAAAACCTGTTTCATGTTTTGTCTTTTGTTGGTAAGGCTGGCCTTTAGACTATGGATTGGACCTTTAATTGTTCTGAGCCTTACTCTATTATTATTCTTCTTATCATACGCCCTGTTGTATAGGCCTAGATGTGCTGTTTATTAGGGTCAAGTGATCTGCTTTGCCCTGTGCTAATGATGACATAAATCACACAAATGCATGTACACTAGCCTGCATAAATACCCATACGTGAGGGCAAATAAGTGCAAACATGCCCATATGTATGCATACAAGCACATATACAATACATCTACACACGCACACATGGAGTGGCCGTGCGTGAACACATAAACACACACACAGAAACACTGCATTTGTTTCTTTTCTAGCCTGACCCTGTGAGCTTGTTGAGCTGTGTGATGTGAATGTGTTATGACACTCTCTGCAGGCATGCAAAATTAAACAGGGCTGCCAACGGAAAAACCATACATACTTAAGCTGTGATTTCCACTGGCTCATATACGCCTGGACGTGGAGAGCTGCTGCTTGAGACACTCTCAGACTTACACACACACACACATGTATACATTTACACAATGGTGTAACCATTGCAAATGTAGAGTCTGCATTATGTATCCCTGCATTTTCTATATCAAGCAGCATGTCCTGGTTTCTTCACAAGGCCATAGACATTATGTAAACAATTTGTCTTCATCTGTTGACTTTTCTTCAGCTATTTCTTTGCCTTTTTCCTCCCACTGTAGATTTGTCCTTATGTCACCTACTATATCACCTACTTGCTGTACATCTTATTGTTGTACTCACCCAGACGTGCATGCACATACTAAAGCACATTTTATTCTTTAATGAAAATAGTGAATCTGCACGTAAACTGATACTATTTGGTGCGTGTTTGGGGTTGAAGAGTGTCTCTGCGTAGGTGTTGCGTACCTGCCCAAGAATCTCAACTACCATTCTACGCTGAGTCACGCACTCTGGTTGGTTGATTATAGGCGACGGCATCCAACTCTTCAAGCTCTTGAAGACATACACACAAATCATTACAGTAGTTTGAGTTACCGTGTTGCAGGGTACCAGAGGGCAAACTGGGGACCCCTCCAGGGGCGATGGGACTCAGGGACCTCCGGTACCGACTGGAGGTCCCTGAGCAGCAACACAGAGACCGGGGGCCTCTGGCCTCCTGGATCTCTCATTAGGGAATGAATACTAACTTGACATGGCTCTCATTAAACAATGAATACTAACTTTCTATGCAAAGGTAAGTTTCAATTTCCAAAGTGTCAATGATTGATATTCAGTGGATGTGCTGCGACATTGCCGTTGGACTCCCAATACTTTATTGCATTAGCTTCATTGTGTGTGACTAATTGCATATTATATGCATGGTGTACGTATTTGTGTATGTATTATGTACCGTATGTATGTATGTATGTATGTGTGTGTGTGTATGTAGGTATGTATGTATACATCTGTGTGCTTTCATGTGTTAGGTCCTGAATCCATGCCACTACACATATCACCAACAGAAAGGCACATAGTAGCATTGCTAGTGGGTGAAGCCTTAATGTACACTAGTAATCATTTGCTTTGCAGACAGTCTCACCCGATCCTTTCTTCCTCATCACCACTGCTTCTTCTCATTGTTATTAGTTGAAGCCATTTGAAATCTTCCTGTAGCCAATTCCTCCATTTATGCATGTTTGAGCAAAGAGCACTAAAGGGAACAATGTTGTAACACAAATTCTTGTGAAGAACAAATCAAAATACAGAGAGAACTGTTATGTCTGATGTAGCGTAAACCTGAAGCTACCGATTATCCCTTAAAGTTTGTCTTGTTCATTCAAAGTCTTGAGCAGCAGGATGTAGTGAGTCCACCATTGAAGAAGACCCAGGTCGAAGCCGGGAAGCATCTGCCTTGCTGAAGTGTCCTTGTGCAAGACTCTGAATCCCTGCCACCTTCACAAGTGCTGTTCTGCAGCTGAGCCTGTGCTCTGAGGGGGGAAAGTGACAAGTGAATTTTCCACTGGAATTAATGAAGTATCACATTATTATGAAGAAATGGTGTTGTATGGCTGTGTTACAGCAGCTGGTTTAGGTTCAAGGAGGTTCAAGAAACAAATTACCTGAGTTCAGTTATTCTCTTTCAATATCAGTCAAGATGCCTCTCTTAGATTATTTCCCCTGTGGTTTTTACTGCAAAGATTCGGCTACCGACATTTCTTTTTTTTACTATTTTGAAGCTGTAATCAACTATATTTATAAATCTTGTAATGAGAGCATTGACCTAGGATAAAGAAGGAAGGGTAGTTGTTATGTGTCAGTAAAAAGTTAACTCCCTCTAATAGTTAGAACTAAACTCTGAACTAAACTCTGTCCCAATCCAATCTGTTGCATCTCTCCAATGGGAACTTTAGCTTTTCTAAAAGGGAT
The DNA here is from genome assembly GCF_048128805.1 of Centroberyx gerrardi. NCBI lineage: Eukaryota > Metazoa > Chordata > Actinopteri > Beryciformes > Berycidae > Centroberyx > Centroberyx gerrardi. The sequence goes on along the minus strand of NC_136002.1, from coordinate 13,679,389 downwards.
TCTAAAAGGGTGCTTGTGGTATGTAATGAGCTAGGGTAGCTTGCTAAAAAAATTATTAAAACCTGCCCATCTAGAGGCATCCAAATAGCTCTGCAGGGTCACAAACCAATAAAGCAGGAATGATAAACAATATAAAATAAATCTATAAAACTTCTGAAGATCATCTGAGAGGAGAAAGTTCAAAGAGTTGTTCTGTGGGCTTGAGTCTCTTTCTCCTGGTAATAAAGCTCCACTTATTCTACTGTAAGCACTTAGTGTAATCTCCACTTACATACTTAAATACAAATGCATGCAGATGTGCACATTTGCTCTCCTTATTGAAAATGCACATGCACGCCCTCTTGCTCCCTCTCTCTCTCACACACACACACACACACACACACCTACATACACACACACACAGACACACACACACACACACACACATACATGTATATAGATATTCACACAGAGTCAGACTCAGTGTTCAGACACTCAAGATGTCTCATGAATAGAGAATGGCTCATAATGTTCCGTGTTTGAATAATAGAATACCCCAGGGCAACCCATCCTCAAGGGAACAGTGGATGACGTGTGTGTGTGTTTGCATGCATGCATGCGGCTGTTTGTATGCCTGCATGAATACAGTATGTGTGTGTGTGTGTGTGTCACTGAATGGGGGAGACAGAGAGAAAGACAGGGACTGAATACAAGTGAGAAATGTATTTTCAAGCGTAAAATATTCTTGCTGCACCCACATGGGAGTCATTGGCAGGATGAACTTTTTCTCACCTGCGATGTGCTACATGCCTCTTGAAAGCACACAAGCCCAAAGCAACATCCTGACCCACTTCAGGCAGAAGAAAGCCAGGCCACCTGCAGCAAAAGAGCCGAGGTGTCAAACAAGTGGTGCACAGTGAAAGTCCAGGAGAGGGTGAATAGGAGTGAAAGTGAGAAATGAAAGCGTGAAAACAACGTGAAGGCAATTAAGAGAGTGAGAGGGTTAGCGAAAGATAGAATGAGAAATGGCACAATCTTAAAAGGGAGTTGTGTAAAGTGGAGCAGGTCACTGGAAAATATTTCAGAAGGGTTTCATTTCTTTGAACTACGTGAGGTGTGTTTGGTTTAACTAGCCAGTAACCTGAGAGGCTCATCCTGCATGCAGGTGGTAACTTCACTTTCTAGGTAGGTGTCAGATAAATCAAGATAAATGTTTCTTTCTAATATCTGCAGTATATTCCGCTACTGTCCTGTGGTTGAGTTATGGAGTGGGATACAGGAAAACATCATCTATCCCTTAGGACAGAACTGCAAAAATGTTTGAATATTGTAATATATGAAAATTACACAGCAAAACGTGTGAAAGATCCCTACATGTGCATTGTAATAATGTATGAGTTGCAGGTTAAATGCTAATAGTTAAATGCTGTTTATATAATTTATTAAACATAAAGAATAATTTATGAAACATAGAGAATGTTGACTCTTTTTTTTGCTCAATTAACTTGTTTGAGATTGATTAGTTTAGAAGTGTGAAAGTTGCAATGAGCCGGGTTCAACTGCTTAGAGGAATAAGAGGATCATTTGTATTAGCAGCATAAGCGCTTTGTCATCTGGGGCCGAACATGGCAGAGAGAAAACAAATGTATGAAGTCTCTTTACTTTGATAGTTTTCTTTTCAACAACAATAGCGCACACTCACACACGCACACACAAACACACACACACGCGCACACATATATCCAGAGAACACGGAACATCAATGGATATGATGAAAGTTCCACTGGCCTGCCCTGTTGTCGACTGTTGAGTTGTAAATATTAAGCATCTGAAATCTCACAGAGACCATTCCCACTACTTCTGAAGACAGCCCCAGGAGCAGTTTGCAATATCATAACTCTTCCAATACATTTACTTCTCAGCACGACAGGTCATGCACAGACACACGCACACACTCACACACACAGACACACACGCACATGCGTACTGCACACTTAAACAGCTAGCTTCTCTTGAAAATGCAAAGTCCAAGACATTTCCCAATACAAGGGGAAAAAACTCATGCTTATCTTATTGTCACTTTATTTGCTAAGTAATATTGGAGGAGAGTTATGAGTGATCTCATAATAATACAACCATATATAACAAGGAAATCTTAATTTAAGAACTACTCTACTTTCAGTGGAGACATGGGTTTCTGCCACACTACAAGCTCGGCTCTTAAAAACAAAATCCCCCCCTCAAAAACAAAAGTGTCTCGCCAACTTGGTTTTCAATCCTAAGTGTGAATGAAGTTCATGTGAGAGGACCTCTCTCTCTCTCTCTGCTCTGGTTTGTCATATTTTAGCAGCAACAGCAGGTGGTCCGCCCTCCGTCTCCACAGATCACAGGTGCTGGAACTCTGCTCTGCTCTCATTATCAACCCAAATTCAATTATGTAATCAGGGGCCTCGGCTCCTATGAAGTTGAATGGAATTGATCTTGATAAGGAGCAGAGACCCGTGAAATCTGCAGGGTCTGTGACCCACAGACCAAATAATAAGAAATACTGAGAAGATAGATGAGGCTGCCATGATGAGAGGCCTGCTGTGTGTGGTGTGTGTGTGTGTGTGTGTGTGTGTGTGTGTGTGTGTGTGTGTGTGTGGAGCCCAAATCTTGGTATCTGTTTGAGTTTTTTATGACATGTTTTTTTTATAAGACATGTTTATGTGGATTCTATCTGTCCATGTGTGTATGTGTGTGTGTGTGTGTGTGTGTGTGTGTGTGTGTGTGTGTGTGCGTGTGTGTGTGTGTGTGTGTGTGTGTGTGTGTGCATTTGTCTGAGTGACATCAACCCCTATGGGTATACACCTGTCTGTTTACCAGCTCTGTCACACACACACACACACACACACACACACACACACCCCCACACACACACACACACAGCTCTTCTGTTAACAGATTCTCCCATGCCAGCCAAAGCAGCATACTTGTCCAAAGCACTGTACTTTCATGTCAATTTGCCATTTCACAAGGGGCGGACAAGAAACAACTCACTGCACCATTCAAGATCTCTCCTTGGCACTGGATGAAAAGTTTCTGTAGCAAAAACTTCTGCAAATGGATGGGATGACTGCTGCTTTCTACTTCACCTATATTGAAAACATGTTGATTACTTTATAGCCTTTTAGCCTTGGGCCCCTGTGTAAAAAATACATAAATAAATAAATAAAAAATGTTCTTTGCCTTCTTATCCTTGATTCCATTATCCAGTGATTTCAGATAACATGCTTAAAAACAAACAAAAAACGTATATGTGGCATTCAAACATTATTATATAAATAATA
>NC_136002.1:13653581-13671081 GCF_048128805.1 Centroberyx gerrardi | reverse complement strand
ACACTGATGGGAAAACAGCTTGTTCCCCAGAGCTGGGAAGCATATTTTGTCAATATGACTTACATAAGCTTGTAACACAATGATTATGCAATTGCTGATTGCAGTTTGATGCTGGACCAACTTGAATGGCAGCAGGTATTGCTCTGTGTGCATCATGTCAACAACAAATGAGCATTATGGTGCATAATGAAGGTGGGTGGTTCTGTGAAAATACAACACACATTTTGCCATTTTTTTACTGTAATTGACAGCTGAAATTGTCCCTGTGTGCAGAAGGTATTTCATAATCTCGAGACTAGGCCTGGGTAAGATCAGCCTGGGTAAGATAAACAGCCATAAATCATAACAAACAAGGTAATATCCATTTAGACCATTTAGTGAAGGCAATTTTTCGTGGAACTGTCTTACTCGAACAGGAGAGCAAACAACTTTCATGCTGCCGAATGTGACTAGTCCAAATAAACAAACAACTGGGTCAAGTGCATAAACAGGGACTGACAGGGGACTCTGATTGGCTGTAGTCACTGTCAGTAATACAATGAACAATCACATTATAATGTGAATGTTTGAAATAGACTTTCAAATAGTCACAGTTTTTTGGCACTTATCATATTGTGCTATATGACAAACCTCACCAATCTGGTACTTCATGCAAGTCAAACCAAATGAAGATTACATCTGTGTCAATAGGAAAATAACCATTTTCTCCTCAATTCCTGAGAAACTGAGTTTGCGGGAAATTTTAAGTTTACCGCAGTAACAAAATGCAACAGTGGAATGCTCCATGCTGCGCCTGTTTGTCCTGCCTTTGTCTTTGTCCCATCCAGACCCCATGCTGATATAAGCCTTATGCTTTACCACGGCAGCCTGTCGTTTTTTATGACGAAACCAGATGAGATTTAGAGGGGGATCTGAGGAGAGGCGGGAAGAGGGATGGATTTTTCTCCTCTAACACCCCGGTGGAGGAACTACAACGTCCGATTTTCATTTCAGAGGAAAAACTCCTGGGAGTCTGAGTTATGGACATGACAACAAACGCTGGTTTACTGCCCATGATGTGCTCTGTTTGTCCATCTTCCTCCGTCTCTTTATGATGATTCTCTCTCTGCCTGTCTGGCTGACGTGTTTGTGGATCTGCGTGTCTGTCTGCCTATCTATCAGTCTTATTGCAGATCTGTTTGTCTTTGAGCCTGTCCCTATGTTATCTTGTATGTCAGTCTTCATGCCTGTCAAAAGTTGAAGAAGTACGAGATAATTATTTTGCCTTTGCCATCGTCAAACCGCCTTAATAACTGATGGATGTTCGGTTCCCTCAATGTGACATATTGACATGATCTATCCTTCTGCTGTTTTGTACCACCATCTTTTCCTTTTGTACTCCCTCTATGGAGCTAGTATTGAATGTACCCCTTTGTGCCTCAGAATTGGCTTTACATTCGTGGTGTCATTAAACGCCTCTGTTGGCAGATCATTTGGTTGTTCATTATGGGGAATAGTTTTATGAGCCGTCCCCTGGCTGGCGCAACAGTCATGGTACGTAGAGGTTGTGATACATGCAGATAATTATCCGGCAGCAGACATCTCTCAGATGGTCAATAATAATATGACATTAGGCTGATGGAGTGGAGGTATATACTGCGTTATTGCAACCCTAGGGACATACATGAAACCATATACCTCTGTTATGTTTCATGTGGTGGAGGAAAACGAGGAGGGAGATTGTGTCTTATCATTTCTGTTGTTTGAGGAGGAGGCTACTATTGCGGCCGTGGGGATGGACATAAAACTATATACCCATGTTATGCATGAAGGAGGAAAACGAGGGAGAGGTGGAAAATAAGGTAGATGAGGAGAATGGGAGGTGCAATGCATTACTGGAGCCCTGGGGACACACATAATACCATATACCTTTGTTAAAATTCCTATGTTATATAAGGGCAGCAATGTACACCCTAGGGACATGGAGGAAGAACTTGTACTTTCTTTAATATAGCTTGATTATATCTGGTATGTTTGTTGAGAGGGCAATGTACCATTGATCTTGAAGTGGAGTCAGAGGAAGAGTATGAGGAAGAGGAGTAAGAGCGGGGAAATAGGGAGGGGGAGGAAGACGATGATGATGAAGAGGAGGAGGATCATGAGATAGAAGTGGAAGGGAAGGAGGAAGATGAGGATGATGAAGGAGAAGGAGGACAAAGGTTCACTATATACTCATTATCCACTTTATTTGGTCGGACCCCAGTTTTCCTCCAGAACAGCCTAAATTCTTCGAAGCATGGATTCAACAGAGATCTTAGTCCATGCTGACTCGATAGTATCATGCATGATCTCTGCCATCTCGGCCAAAACAATTCTGTTCCACCTCATCCCGTATTGGGTTGAGATTGGGGGACTGTGCAGTCCATTGGAGTAAACTAAAGTCACTCCTGGAACCATCTTGAGATGATGGAGCATTATCTTGCTGTATATCCATCTGACAAAGGGTAGACTGTGACCATGAAGGGATGCACCTCAGCAACAATGTGTACGTATGCTATGGCATTCAAATGATGCTCAATTGGCACTAAGGAGCCGAATGTGTGCCAAGAAATCATTCCCCACACCATCACACCACCAACAGCCCGCACCATTGACACCAGGCAGGTTGGATCCATGGATTCATGCTTCTTATGCCAAATTCTGACCCTGCCATCAGCATGTTCCACCGTTTAATATCCAGTTCTGGTGATCACATGCCCACTGTAGCCTTATCTTCTTGTTCTTACCTGAGAGGAGTTGAACCTGGTATGTCTTCTGCTGCTGTAGCCCATCCACTTGAAGGTTCAATGAGTTTTTGCATTCTAAAATGCCCTTCTGCACATTATTGTAGTACTGAGCTGCTATTTGCATACTTAGCAACGTGGTCAACTGGTCAACGTGTTAGCTTGTCATGCGTCTTGCCATTCTCCTCTGACCTCTCTCATCAACAAGGTGGCTTTGCCCACAGGATTGCCACCGATTTATTTATTGTATTGTTTATCGTAGTGTAGAGACTGTAGTGCATGAAAATCCCAGGAGGCCGGCTGTTTCTGAGATTCTGCTTCAAAGATCACACCATGTACAAAATCGCTTAAAGCACGTCTTGCCCATTACAATGCTCAGTTGAAAAGTAACCTCTCAACCCCGTCTGCATGTTTTATTTATACGTACCTCACTGTGGGGAAGAGTGAGCTGATTGTGTTAAACAGGGCGGTGCACCTGATAAAGTGGATAATGAGTGTATACTTAAGCAATAAGCCATGAGAGGCCCCGGTTTACAGTGATTTTTACAAAGCTAAGAGGTGTTAGGTTTTACACAAAGCCATATAAAACCCATTTTATAAAATAATCACTAAAAGAATGCAAATGTTCAAGACATTGTTTTCATTTTTAAATGAAAGTATTTTTCCATCTAGTAATTAGAATTTCTTGAATAGTAGCTAAACAACATGTTTGCTAACTAACACATAAGTACCAGCATTTACAATGGTCTTGAATTTGACTTAGCCAATCAGAACTGAGGACTGCAACTATCCATTTTTTAATATACTACTGCATCTCTGGGAACACAACAAGAAGCAGACATTCCTTTGCTATGTCTGCAACGTTATGTGAGAATGAGGTGGAGGAGGACAAGGCAGAAAATGTCGGGGCAGAGAGTGGAGGTGTTTACTACACCACAGCAGCCTTAGGCACAATTACTTCCATTATTGCATTTGAGGGGGTAGAGGAAGATGAGGGGGTGGAAGAGGGAGACACCAGGTAGGGGGACGGGAAGGAGAGAGATTAGAGGAGGACGAAGGGCACAGGAGGCGGAATGAAGGAGGAGGTAGGGAGGGGCAGGACAAAGGGGGAGTAAAAAAAAGAAAATTGAAAGAGAAAGAGAGGAAGAGATAATGATATGGTCACCGAAGGGCTAAAGTGTGACAATCAAATCCTTCATCTTTATTGATTTTGCTGCTGGGCATTGTTGTGGTCTTGTATTGGGGTCAGAGGACAAATGTGTGGAACTGGAAAATTATATGACTGTGATCCATGCTGCATGCACATACACAATATCACACACAGAGAAATGCACGTGCACATACACGCGCGCACACACACACACACACACACACACACACACACATAGATGGAATGGACAAACAAATACAGACACACAGTAGAATGCACAAACACATTGACATGCTCTGTCTTCTTTTTTCTCTCTCTCACACACACACACACGCGCACAGTCACACAATGTTAGAGTTTTTTCAGTATAGATATTCCATGACCAGTGTCCAGGCATCTGGCCAAGGGGCCATTGGTCTAGCAGACAGTAACTGCATTTGTGATGTTACAGAAGCAGTAAATGAGTTCCAAGGGATCTCCAGAGACACATAGAAATCAACCAGAATGTCTGGTTGTGTGTGTGTGTGTGTGTGTGTGTGTGTGCGTGTGTGGGTAAATTTGTAAACAGTAATGGTTACTCGTATTCAATGTTTTTGCACTGGTACAGTTTTGGACTCTTGGGTATTTAAGTATTAATTTGGGGTGTTTGTTAGACTGTTCTCTCTGTGTACTTATCTCTCTCTCTCTCTCTCTCTCTCTCTCACTCTCTCTCTCTCTCTCTTTGTCTCTCTCTACCTTTCTGCCTCTCTGTCTCTCTTTCTCTCCCTCTTTCTGTCTCTCTCTTTGCTCCACTAGTTTGTGTTTATAATGTGGCTTACTTCTAGTCAGTCAATTCATGTAATCGATAAGCTGGGAGAGGTTACATCCTCTGGGAGAACATGTGCTGCAATCTGTCTGTGTGTGTATGTGTGTGTGTGTGTGTGTGTGTGTGCGCGTGTGTGTGTTTCGAGAGAGAAAGAGAGAGAGATTGGTTGGGTGTGTCTATCTGTGTGCATTTTTGTGTTTTTGTATTAAACGTGCTCACTCATGCGTGTATGTAAATCTCTTCTTGCTAATTGTAACAGCCCGTTGTGACATGTGATTCATGGCTGTTTGAGAGTGTATATACCACTGAGTGCAATTTGTAAGTGTATACTCATGTATTGGTGTATTGGTGTGGGACTTGAGGCACAAATACCATCAATAAGTCATCATAACAGGGTCAGAAAAAAAAATCCCCCAAAATCCAGAACCTATCCTACTATTGGACAGAAGGAAGGGAAACATCCTGAAGATGTTTACAACCTTCAGGTTAGAGTTACATAGCAAACTAATGTGATTATCATTCTGTGGACACTTTGAATCCTGACTGTCATTTATTCTTCAAGACCGGTACTCCACAAAAAATAATGTCAGTGTGTTGTCATTTCTGTTGATAGGATATTTTTCAAAGTGATATTCACATAACCTTTTAAGTGAGGGGTTGACCGAGCAGCTTCATTTACCGAATTGTCTTTTTCAGTATTTTTGACTGACTTGTTTGAAATGTGTGAGCATGCATCTGTGTGTCGCTAAGCTGTGAGCTCTATGATTAGGACAGGACTGAAGCCTCATAATTCTACATGCTAATAAAGACAAGACGTGACACCACGCCTCCTGTCAGCATCACTACATCATCCTTACTGTCTGAGGCAATGCACACACACATCTCAGCCCCTACACACACACACACACACACACACACACACACTCAGATTCTTCTTCATCACAGTTCTCAGTTCACTAATATCATCTATGTCATCCATATCATCTCATTTCACATATAGAGTTAAATACTGTCAAGACACAATGGCTTGATAGGGCAAAAGCAAGCACAAACCCACTCACACACACACATACACACACATAGATCAAATTTTTTTCACCCTCATCAACCCGTCATCTTCCATATTTCATGCCATCGTGGAGATAATAGGTGTATAAAATGAAGGCTCACCATATACAGTACACACACACACACACACACACACACACAATTCACTTTTTCGTCACCCTTGTCAGCGTGCTCCTTAAATCATTTGATGTACAGTATAATGCTAAACAAACAACTATAATGCTGCATTAAACCATAACTTGAAAAGGCGACAGCAAGCACATACATGACACACATTCCGTATGCACGCAACATACAAACACACACCCACACCCTCTTCATCCCTATTATCTCAGTCAAACATCCTTTATGAGATGATGGTTTTATAAAGACCCCCCCCACAGGCAGAGCAGCAACACATCCATCTCAGTGCCCTTCATTATGGGTGATATGTCTACCATACATTGCTTTATATTTAAAAGTGATAAATATAGCAGAGTGTTCATCGTTGCATGAGGACATGAGGCATACATCAATGGAAAAAATTATGTGTATATACACAATGCCTTTATCCAGTCTTTATCCTGTCATCTTAGTTTCAGACATGTGATTCATGTCCTCACTTATGGCACAATTCAGACCTTGACTTAGGCACTGTGCAGTGGTGCTTAAGTCGGTTTGTATGCATGTGCACCACTGCACCGAATCCAGCCCTGGAATAACACATAGGGATATGTGGCCTCCTGCAAGATGTGCACTTGAGGTGATGAATATATAAATCAAGGTGTGGCCACCTTCACATTCTGATTCCTTACACACCTGAAAGCCTAAAATATGTCTATCATGTCTATCAAATGGACTTTGATTTAAATATTCATCACCTAAAGTGTGCATCTAGGAGGAGGCTGCTTCGTCCTGCATGTAACTCCATGGTTGGAAGTGGCATGTGCATGTAAAAAACTATGGGGTGCTTACTGTAAGTCAAGGTCTGAATCAGGCCCTAAATAAACACATGCAGTGGTGGGGCGACTATTTCAACAGAGGGCATTATATATACACACAGGCATTTAAAATTATATTGAGGGTTAAAGTTGGCAAATCACTTTCTTCACTTTTAGCAGAGTCCAGGGAGAAACAAGACTAAGAGTCTAACAGCCCCGCGACGTTGAATTTTGTGGAAGTGTCTCTGTCGGGAATCGAACTCGGGACTCCTGCTTGAGAGTCTGCAGTCTTACTCCCTGCGGGCCACATGAACCATAAAGTGGTGAACAGAGCGACCGAGCGACTGACTGACCGACAATACCATCCATAGAGCCAAATAAAGGGCTAAAAATAAAGTGTTGCATACAGTTTTGAGTGGAACACATCAGGGGAAAATGATAGATCAAATCCAGTTGTGAAGCTGGTCAGACAGAACAGAAAAATAATATTAGTGGAAAACATTTTGAATACTTATAATCAAACAAGCAAGCAAACAATAGAGAAAGTGAATTACCATATATTATATTTTGAAGAGTCCACTTATGAATAAATCAAACACACTCAACCACATCAAACATTTACTACTAGATTTGGATAATATGTTTTCCCAGGTCAGCCATACGAGGGCATAAAGAAACCTCATTAGTCATGATTAAAACCCTCTTAGGCCTTTAGACACACTTCCTGTTGCCCCACATCACATCCTTTCTTCTCACTGGGTGCGCTCCCTGCAGTCTGAATGGGGCTCAGTGGCAAAGTTTGCGGAGCGTCGCTGTAGCGCTGTGTGGGGTATCGGGTTGTTAAGAAAGGCTATGGCCCCACTTTGCTTGTAGACTTGTACACACCATGGGAGATCATTGTCTCTGTTAATAATGCACAGCCTGCTGAACTAAAGCAACTCCAAAGTTAAAATATGAGGCACACATGCACGCACCCACGCAAACGCACACACAAACATTATTAATACACTGCCACTTCAACCAGTCTGGCAACCAGTTAAAAAGCTAAAATGTCGCTCCTGAATCATTTATGGAACAGCAGCATCATGGGAAACCTTTGGTCTCAACACACACACACACACACACAGACAGACATACACGGTTTTGGCTGAGGACCAATGTGACTATTTTGGTCACGCTGTTGAGCTCTTTCTTCTTCTCAGCTCTTTCTTGATCTTTGTTTTAAAGCTGTTATAGCTCATAGTCGCTAAGTTCAGAGGGAAAGATGTGTGGGGTAGATAATACAACCCCAAAAACCATGCACAATGTTAACCACATACAAAAATGTATGCCTGATTCAGAACTGCTGCACAAGGTATACAACAACACAGACTCAAAATCGGATAGCAGCCCTCAAATCATCTTAAATAAAAAAAAAAGCAAGACTAGTCCTCAGTTTGCCATTCTTTTTTATTTGGCTACATCAGGCTAGCACCTCCAGCTGCTCCAACACGTCCCATTCCTCCAGCTACATTGCTATAGTCACGTCCATGTTTGTTTTTACCGGTGATTGTCATAACGTCTGCTTCCTGTTCCTCTCTTCTTCTTTGTTTCATTTTGGTGCGATACAATTTTTTTAAAACGCTGCCACCCTGTGTACAGGATTTCAACAACATGCTGCGCGCACATCAACGCAGAAGTATAAAAAACTTAAATGTAAGTGCCGCCGCGTTCTTTACATTCATTCTTTACATTACGTTTACGTTACGTTCGACTATAAAATGCACTTAAGCCTTTATCAGAGCATCTTCATCATGAAGGCTTAGAGCCGAAATGTGTTAGCCTGACATAGCCAAATAAAAACAGAATGGCAGACTGAGGACAAGTTTAGCTTTTTTAAATTTTTTAAGAGGATTTTTGGAGTACCACTATCCCATGTTCTCTTCTTCATTGTGACTGAATGTTGTTGTAGAGCACCCAACCAAGATGCTTTTAGAAAGCCCAAATGTTACAAATTATTTCTGTAATAATGTCCTTACATGTTCTCAAGCTGTAAATTACTTGCTCTTTGTCATAGACTGAGTTTCAAATTGTCAAATACACAGTTTATCTCGGTCCTTCACAAACGTCCTTTTGTTTGGCAATCAATTTGGCACATAATGTTTTCTCAATCCATCATCCTGGTCTGTGTGTGTGTGTGTTTGTGTCCCCTGTTATTGCTTATAAATGGAGGCATATGAGCATCATGCAAGCATATGAATTTAACCACTTTGCTCTATAAAGCTCTCATATTATGGCAGAGGTTTAAATCTGCACAAATCTCTCTGACAAGAATGAAAAACCATGAGTGCAATTTACTGCAAACAGGATTTAATTTGCTCATGCATTAAATTGACTCCTGATCTTGCGACACATGGCTTTCTCGATAAAGCAGTGTGTGCTCTTAATTAAGCCAACATGAGGCAAATAAAATAAATCTGTAAAAAATATATTTAAATAGAACACCATTGTCTTAGGTCATCCTATCCAGACAAAATAATTGAAACCACTTCATTCGGATGGTTTTCTGCCCTGTTTTCCCCCATGTTTGTCCCTGTCTTTATCAGCATGCAGACTAACACAATTAGCCTGAGTCAAGAGGGTGGTGAGCTTAGCAGCTGGAAAGATAGAGATACAGAGCTTCAACTGGGAGACAAGTTTGTCTTTTTTAGCAGTTCTGCCTGGTTAAAAGTACAGATATTACATCATTTCCATAAACCAAGTTGAGCAGTCCTATTTTAGAAGACAAGTTTAGGAGATTCTTTCTATGCATAGAAAAGTTTACAGAGTTACATTTAGAAAATTTGTCACTTTAAGCTGTCACTGTATCCATCTTCTACTCCCGTGGAGGATATGATTGGAAAAGCCTGTAGTACTAATGCAATATGCATGTTAGGTGGGTGGAGGGTTGTGACTGGAGGTGAAGGGCCTCCACAGTGGCTATAATGTCCACAACACAAGTAAAGGTCTAAACATCTTGGACACATTTTAGATCATCAATGCAGACCTGTGGAGTGTTCTCCTTTGTGAACTGTTACGTCAATAAAATTTGATTCCCCTCATTTCCTTGTGTGTGAAAGACTTGTTATTCATCATGTGGTTATTGAGTTGCTAACTGAACAGTGAAAATGTCTCCAGCCATGTTGCATGTCGAAAAACAAATCTTTACATTTAAAAAGTGATGTGTGTGCTTTTATTGAGGTGTGTCGTCCATGTTGGAGTGTGGGCAGTGTGCCATGCAGGAGCTGAACAGTTGGGTAGGAGGCCTACACCAGCTAACAGATTGAGAACACTGATGAACAGCATGTCTGCCTCCAACCTGGAGAGACCAACGTGGCAAGGTGTGTGTTTTTGAGTGCCACGAGGTGTGTTTGTGTGTATGTGTGTGTGTGTGTGTCTGTGTGTGCCTGTCACACTCCTCTTTCAAGAAATACCAGATGGTAGTAGCACAGCAGAAGGGAAAACTGTGATTATTACAGGATTAGTCCCTGTACCAGTGTGTGCCAACCTTGTGTGTGTGTGTGTGTGTGTGTGTGTGTCACAGAGAGAGAAAGAAAGATGGAGAGATGAGTCTGACAGACTAAGACATCAGATATTTTGCAGTCTGTCAAAAATAAGTTTGTGAAGCGTACCTGAAGAATAGCTAATGCTTCTCTCCTTCTCCCATCTCTCTCTCTCTCTCTCTCTCTCTCTCTGTCATTCATTCATTAATTCATTCATATGCATAGATGCTCATTTGGATCTGGTTTTTTTTATGCAAACCAAGCCTCATCCCCTTTGATGTTACTTCTCAAGCTCCACATATATTTTCATATTAAATGACAACTGTTAAAAGCTTATGTCAGATTCAAGAAAAATCTGCTTGTTTATTAGAGCAAGGCAAGCGAGTCACACTTCCTTCAAAATGCCCAGTATTTACATATAAATGTGAAATCTGCTGGCTGTGGAACTCTTGTAGAGTGTGAGGAAGATTTGTATAAACGTTCATTCATTCATTCATTCATTCATTCATTCATTCATTCATTCATTCATTCATTCATTCATAAGCTCTAACAGATTTTTGACATCAACAGTTTTGGTACTTCATATTTTCTACTAATTCAACTAATTTAAACCAAACATCAGTGGATGAATAAATCAAATAAATAAATCAAATAATTTAAATGATGAATTAAAATAAATATAAAATAAAATAAAAGCTTAGTGTGTGTTATATGAGTGTTAATATATGGTTTATTACACATTATACTCTCGTCATGTTGGGACCCACTGTAAGCGCGTCTGTGACTGACATTTATATAAAACAATGATTGTCTCTACAATGCTAATGAAATTGAATGCAATCCAATTAAGATATCAAGTGTTAGAACTGCTTGGAATGTATAATAGAGCAATGGGAGCTCCCTTCCCCCCTTAGGGATAATATCATATTATTATCATTAGTGAAGAGATATTGTATAACCACCTCATAAAACATCCCACACACATTTACACGTGCAGTTGTACAAATGTGCACACACACACACACACACACACACACACACGGCACACATGCATGGGATATGCACACGCACATGAAGCATACACGCGAACACACACACACATGCATATACACAATTACATACACACAAACACGCTGACACACAAACACGCTGACACACAAACACGCTGACGCCAACACACACACACACACACACACACACACACACACACATACACACAAATGACAGCCGTGACATTGAGACAAGGATCTAATGAGGCACAGTGAGAGAAACTGATTATGAGAATCCAATGTGGGTATTTCCTTTCTTCAGCCTTGTGTGGAACTTCATTAGACCACAGTTAAACAGATAAGATATTCAGATTCGGCTGCCGACAGATAAGAACCATGAGCTCTGCCAGATGGATCCGATACTGCATCAGCATCCTTGTGCAGTGATAAACGAGATGCACCAAAAATAAGGATAGCATTTTATTAATGAGTAGCACAATTAAGAGATATTAAAGATTAAAAGCACCTGTAAAGCATCCTATTTATACTTGAGGTCATTTAAAAAAAACAAAAAAAATCAGCTTGGGATGTGGGAAAAGTGGGTTGTGGCTGAAACAATGCAAAGAGCAGCAGCCAGAGTGGGGTATTACAGTAAAATAGAGGCGGAGTGAAGTGGAGTTGAGGAATGGATAGTGAGATAAAGTGAGGTGTGGACAGAGGGAGGGAGGGATGGAAAGCTAAAGAAAGGATTAGCCATGCGGCGAACCGGAGAGGTTGAATAGGTAATGAAGGAGACAGGCCAGTAATGCATGAGAATAGGATGGAGGGGCTTAGCAGGAGTCGTGCAGTGCATTGATTACCTCTATCTGTCATTAGCTATAGTCCCTATACCTGGAGGGTGGAGTGGGTCGGGGGTGCGGGAAAGAGAGGAGGAAGAGGGGAGGCAGAGAGAGAGAAAGAGGAAGAAATGAGGTGAGTGCTCAGAGCAAAAAAAACCCAAAAAAACAGGAGGAACAGCAGACTGCAGGAATTGCAATACGGACAACAGGCCAACATGAGAATAAGGTTCTGTTTTCAGATTACCTTGTTTAAAAGTGTGTGCTGCTTGTGTGTGAGTGCCAGCCTATATGAGCATATCATGTGACCACATGCATGTACACTACCAGTCAAAAGTTTGGACACACCTGAATATATTGTGTCTTTCATTATCTTAAAGCCATTT
Source organism: Centroberyx gerrardi (assembly GCF_048128805.1). Taxonomy (NCBI): domain Eukaryota; kingdom Metazoa; phylum Chordata; class Actinopteri; order Beryciformes; family Berycidae; genus Centroberyx; species Centroberyx gerrardi. The sequence continues at coordinate 13,658,644 of NC_136002.1, read as the reverse complement.
TCATCTAAAGGCTTACGCTTAAATGCTTGAAATTAGTTTCTTAGACAAATATAAATAGTGAAGTTGATGCCTATGTATGAATTTCTTTCTTTCCTTTGCCTTTCCATCAAGGCAAAGGCTGGCTACTTTAAAGAATCTAAAATATAATAATATAATAATTTTGATTTGTTTAACAGTTTTTTGGTCGCTGCATAATTCCATTTGTGTTAATTCACAGTTTTGATGGCTTTACTATTATTCTAAAATGTGAAAAATAGTAAAAATGTAGAAAAATGTGTGTCCAAACTTTTGACTGGTAGTGTACGTGTGCACAAACGGCTCATGCAACATGTATCCGTGCCTTTTCTGTGGATTTTATGGGATGTTGGGACAATTCAGTGCTTATAATTTTGACTTTATTGGGGCCCATAAAATGCAGTGTCACACAGTAACACACTGCAGCCGTAAAGAGAGCAGATGTGCTTGCTGCTCTGCCTCACCTGCTTTGTGGACTGGAAAATGGACCAGTGAACTCCACTGCTTCAATGTCACTGTATCTGTCTAGACTAGTGAAGTCCTGAGCCAGACCCCTGATGGTCAAGATGTGTGTGTGTGTGTGTGTGTGTGTTGATGATCCCTCTCTGTGCAGATACCAAGCTCTATGCAGCGAAGAAATTATTCTGCAGTAATAAAGTTATTGATTCAGCTGTTATTTACTCCAACATTTTGTTTTTATTTAGTTATTCAAATGAACTGTGAAAATGATTAAAAACACCAAATGAGTTTCTCATCCATCAAACACAGTAATAGAGTAGATTAAGTCTTTATTATCCCTGGGGGAAAATGTGTTATGCAGCCAGCAATCAAGGTGTAAAACTGGCTTAGTTTAGTTCATTTAACAATTTTTAGAATACATTTCACAAGATAATATTCATTTTAAATGCATCAGGGATAATGGATTTAAGTCACAGACGTATTTCCTATACATGTAAGTCTAAATATATGCAATATGGCCTGTTGTGATAGAGTCTGTATCTTAAGGCTTGGCACACATACACAAAAACACATTTTAAATGCTTTGTTTACTTCCCCTGAATAAAATAATTTAGAAACCAGACATGTATAAATGAAGTGCCAAAAACATTGTTAACCTTGCTGCATTAATGATGGTAGTTTCCAAAGGCAAGTTGTCAAAAAAACATGCATACACACATAACAGAGACTTTTTCAATAGAAACAGTTAGTTGGCACCCGTTGTGACTGAGTTCGCTAATTCTAATATCGTCTTATACTGCCGTCTGTGAAAATAAAAAAATAAAAAAAGAAGAAAAACAGTACACATACTCTTATAGCAAGAAGTGGGTGGTGGCCATTTTCTGCTCTGACTCTTCTGGAGAGCCAGCTTAATCTCCCAGCATGCTCTAGTGCCCCAGCGGGGGTCCTCAACTCTGCTGAGAGAGGTGGCCAGCGAGCCGCCCGTTGCCCAGCGACTCAGGAACTGTATGAAGGGTCTGACTATTTGTGTTTGCGTGCCTGTGTGTGTGCCTGTGTGTGTGTGTGTTTGGTGAGTCTTGAGTGCCAGGAACAAATTAAACCACACAGACAGGGCTAATGAAGAATTCAGAGGGACCTGAGCTGTTGCGGGGCAATGACACACACATCCACTCACGCACGCACAGGAACGCACACACACACACACACACACACACACACACATACACAAACACAGGCAAGCACATGTACACAGACAGATAGACACGCACACATACACACACACACACACACACACAGTCTGAGACATACAGTCCCACAGCTTGGGACTAGCTTGGAAAGGTTGTTTAATGAATTCTCAGAGAGGGGTCTTTTTGGGAGGATGTTGTTTTTGCTGCAGTAAATGAATTAGCTAGACAGCATAGCCAGCATGCACACAGACAGCCACTAAGCTCCCATCTGGCTAGCACTCTACATGGAGGCCTATCTGAACAGATCCAGTGGCACCAAGGTATTGGTGTGTGTGTGTGTGTGTGTGTGTGTCTCTGTTGTTTTATCAGGAGTATCTCTGTATAAGAGCTCATGCATGCATGCGTGTGTGAATATACTGCCCAAGTGTATGCATAAATTGAGGCTGCTATTGGCTTGACACCTCTCACTATCAAGCTTTCTTTCTTTCTCACCATCTCTCTCTTGCCCTCCAGCTCTTTCTGTGTGTTTCTCTACCTTCCTCTCTCTCTTTCTCTCTCTCTCTCTCTCTCTCTCTCTCTCTCTCTCTCCCTCTCTCTCTCCTCCCCTTTTTTTAAGGCAGGCTTCTGACCCGGGAAATACCGCCAGGTCGACCGTCAGTGTGAAGAGGTCGACGCGGATAAGTCGCCCCCCACGCAAAACAATCTTGGGGAAGATCAGGGTTGGGATCCAGGCCAGACTCTTGCTCAGCTTGGCGTGAAAGTTCAGAGCTTAGCCCATGTTGCAGGGCCACATCTCCCAGGCTTATTTTTCCAGCATACAAGTGCGACATGAAAGGTTGAGACATTGCAGTTAATAGTCACGGGTCATATGTGTTAGGGGTATTACTGTCTCTGATTATGTTTATACTCTTATGTCTATGTCTCTCTGTCTCTGTGTCTCTCTTGCTCTCCCTGTCTGTTTCTCTGTGTCTAATTTTCCTTTTTGTCTGTCTACCTGTCTTTCTCTCTTCCTCTATCTTACTCTCAGGTCAGGAATGGCAAAAGCCAGAGAATTAGTTGGGTTGTGAGCAGAAAGTCACCAGCTGCAATCTCCAGATCAGCTGGAAAAATCTGGATGGGGATGCTCTCCCCTCCCTCGGTAACCACAGAGGTGCCCTTGAACAAGATGCATTACCTCCAGCTGCTCAGAGTGGAGCTGCCCAGTGACCAGATTTGAGGAATGACAGATTACATGTGACAGGATTACAGCAATTTGATTACAAAACCTGATAACTGTCATCTTTTACAGTTACTGACAATTGCAATAATAAGATAGCAGGTGCTTTTGAAAATAATAGGTGATAACTTGCTGGATTACTCAGAAAAAAGGCAGTTAGATTGTGCGGTTACAGATAGACACTAACATAATTTGAGACATTTTTAAGTGGTACAGTAGGTGCTAATTTTTTTAAATGATAATAATCCTTTTTCAATTATATACTATTTCAAATCATTTACCTGCATATTCTCTAGCTCTTGGAGGCAATCTGAATATAATTGAAAGTAATTGGATTAAGTTACTAATTTCCCATATTCCAGTAGAATGTGTTGCCGATTACAATTTCAAAGTCACCTTCTCCATCCTGTCAGCGGACAGCATCAGCAGTCTGGCGTTGTACTGGGCAGCTTCCCCTTGTGAACAACGTTATGACTGTGGAGTGGGGAATTACTGAAAGACAGCATTCATGTTCAGCAAACAATCTCTGGGTAAATAAAGGTTTAACAACTCACTCTTTCATCTCTCTTGTTTATATCCCTCTAGTTTGTTTTCAGCCCGGTCCTGACAGATGATTACAAACACTCTGTCTGCACTGTGTCACTGTTTACCGAAAGTGTCTGTGTGTGTGTGTGTGTCCATATCTGTGTCTATATGTCTATGTTGTTCCAAGACCAACAATATCCTAGAACACCAGTTCCTTCATCACCCACCTAGCATCACACCAAGGCCTGTAAGATCTGACCAAACCTCTAAGACTGCACCAACAATTTATACAGACTTACAATGGAGACACGTGTTATACACATGTAGCGTAGGTGTGTAAGGTCTTTTAGTTAGATGTAGCATACATGTAGCATTCATGTAGCATTGGCTTAGAGTGTAAATTACATTATTACATTATTTCCAATTGCATTGTCAAGAAATGACTGTTGTGTATTAAATCAATGCAAAGTAACTTTTTGACTGTTCAGTAGGATCAGAGTTTTCGAACTGACAAACAGAATGTAAAGTTCTACTTCAATGCGCTCTGGCCACGCTGAACTTAGCTTTATCAAATCTTGTACATATTTCAGTTATGGAATAGCGCAAATATCTTGGGTGGTGGAGGAAACCGGATCAGCTGTAGTGTGTAGCTCCTCATTTATACCCTCTTACATTTTCAGACACAGTGCAAGGGTGAATATGGTTCAATAAGAATATGAAACCTTGATTCAAGTGAATAATAAATAAATTGGATCTTCTCAGAGTAAAACATTTCAAAAGGCTCCTGACACCAAATCCAAGGCATATAGGACATGGAAAAGTGGATAACAATATCTAAAAAATCTATGCTAAGTGACAGGAAACTGAACATTGAATTCCAATTTAACTTCTCTGCCTTCAGTTCAGATGTAGAAGTACAATAAGACAATATCCTGAGTGTGTTCAGTAAATGAATTTAACTTCTCATTTCTTTTCCTTCTGATTCGTAATAAAAGTGCAATACACACAAATCAATAAACATATTTGTTAATTTCCATCACCGCATAGCTATCAAACGCATGCAAATGCACATTCTTGAGTGGTCATTTAGTTAATACACTTAACTGGAATATTTCTGAGTTGATGATGGCCTAGGACAGTTGAGTCATCCGGATGTAAAAGACAAAGCTGCTTCATTGATAATGAATAGGATACTGACTTTGTGGATCCATAGTAAAACATTTGTAAAGCATATGTTTGCCATTTGAGCTCTTACACCTCAATGATATTTATCATTGATGTATCATTAGATGTATCATTGGTTTGGAAAAGTTAGCATTGGAATATAAAACTTATTTTGGTGTAAGAGCTAAAAAATGTGTATAGTTCCACAAAGTCAATGCCTTAATCATTGTCTACAGAGCATATTCCAAGTTCTATGGTTTCTAGCTATTGGACATCACAAATATGGACCAAACCTGGAATAACATTGCATAACAGTGGTGTTCCCCTTTAATCTTTCAACCAGAGAAATAATGATAATGTTGTCTGAACAATGATGCTGTGGATTAGTAGAAGATTCAGTCCTTAGGAAGATAAAGTGATGGCTCTCTGGGTTATCCTGCACACTGTCTCTCTCTTTCATACTTACTCACACACACAGAAGAATATTTAATTATTAC
>NC_136002.1:13616081-13643581 GCF_048128805.1 Centroberyx gerrardi | reverse complement strand
GAGGAATAAATAAAGAATGGCCACAACTGTTTGGAAACTGTGGGAATGTGTGTGTGTGTGTATGTGTGTGTGAGTGTCTGTGTGTGTGTGTGTGTGTGTGTGTGTGTCTCTGTGTGTGTGTGTGATGAGTATGTACAGTATATGCTCTGTATGTGCTGCATGTGTGCAAGAACATGCATACCTGCATGCTGTACTTGGGTGTGTATGTCCCTGTGGGCAACTGGGTGTATATGTGAGTGTGTCTCTGTATGTGTGGTGTGTGTGTGAGTAAATCCTTGCATGGGTGCACCTGTTCATATGTGTGTGTGTGTGTGTGTGTGTGTGTGTGTGTGTGTGTGTGTGTGACCCAGGCAGTGAGGCTGAGGCCCAGAAGTACTCATTCATGAAGGAAGTAAAATATTTGAGTGAGTCTTGATTCATCTCCCTGGAGTCGAACAGGACAGGAAAATGCTGAGTGTGGGGAAAAAGACGAGAGGAGAGATGAAAAGAGAGGTGGAAGAGGTATGGCCGTGCCATTCCCCTCCAACTTCATGCCTACTCCACATTTTTATTTTATATTTGGACCATATATCCCCCTCCTCTCCACTTTTTTCCACATCCTCTTGCCGTCTCCTCTACCTCACTGCAAACCTACATTTCTAGCATTGTGTGTAATTTTATAAAACATGTTAAAGTTGTGTTTTACAGCACGTTAATGTGTTATCATGCATTGTTAACATGTTGTTAGTGTATCACACTAATAATCCACTGAGAACTAGACGTCATTTCAACGTCACGTCTATGCTTTAGTTGTCATATAGCCTAGGATCTTTTTTGGCCGTTTTAGACCAAGCAGTTAATACATTATTAAATATTTAAACAATGCATAAACAGCTGTAAATATCAAAAATATGCACCATGGAAGTCCATATGTACAAGGTCATGCTTTATTTTTGTTATTTACCCCATCTACTCTACCCATCGACATCTACTGAACTTTCACTTTTAAACTGTATGTAGCCTAATTTTATCCCAGACATCTAAAACAATTTAAACCTTTTAAACAGCTATCACGTCAACATAAAATTGCTCAGTGGGAAGTGTAGTGCTAACTGCAAGCTGTGATGAAACACACAAACACAATACCCAAAGTACTCTAATAACACATGCACTGATATATGAAATTTTAGAGGATGTACGTATGTAGCTGCTAGTTAAAGATACAGTATAGAATTTATTTGACAATGTTGTTGCTGGCTCTGTTTTTAAGCAAATTATTACATCATCGTAACTCAACACTAGCCCTTTTATTTTTTTTTTTACAGTATGTACAACCAATATACAGAACCTTTCCAGCCTCAAAACACATGTAAATTCATGTTCAGTGAGTCAGTGAGTGTATAGTCTGTGTATAAGTCAATGTATAAAAACATTAAGAACGATAAACTCAGATTGGAATATAAAAGAAACTGCCTCAACAGGGCCACCATACCGCAATTACCAATTTAACCTTTATTAGTGCATGTTGACAACAACATATGCTGTGTTGCAAATTGTGTGTGTTTGCGACCAGTAAGATTTTGAAAGAGAACTTGCAGCAGTGAGGTGTAACCTTAATTAAAAGACAGGTTGTTCTACAGGATGCCATTAAATGCAACAGAGAGTGAAAGGAAACGCACACACACACACACACACACACACACACACACACACGTCATGAACATTTGTATCTTGCTGCGAGCATGGCTGTTTCACAATGTGTCTTAACACCATGTTTCTGTGCACTTGATAATAGAATGTGCTAAATCATGTGTTTCAGTGGGAGTAATGTATGTAATTAAGATACAGTGAGGTCTCGTCTTTTAATCCAGATGACACTAATGTGCATGATGGAACAAAGTAGACACTGTTTATACATACTTTCATACGTACAGTACTTAATCACACTCACAGCCAGACACAGACAAAAAGTCTCTCCCTGTATTTTCCTCTGCTAAGGTCTCTATCAATGGGTGCCTTAAATTGTTGGTTGGGGCACATTCGTTATCTTCACTACATCCTCACATGACAGGAGTCACAATTTGTTTTCATAAGCAATGGTTTACCGGATGACAGGCTGTATTTCTTATTTGAATCATGGGCTGAAAATTCTTACAAACCTCAAATATATACAGTATAAAATGAGGAGTCTCCCTGTAAATGTTCTTGTGCTAAAGCTTCCATAGCCTGGTTTCTTACTGTAAATCACAAGTAGAGGACCAGGGTGCTAGGGTGAGAAATGACCACAGACCTCCTCCCTAATTATAACTCATCCTCACTTTTCAGAGGTTATCCAAAAGAAGATAAAAAAACATCCATTTATCCTAGTTTCTACTTTTCTGAATTGTGTTACTGTCCTTGCACTTAATTATTAGTTGACCAATTTGCACTAATGGTATTTCACAAAAGTTAACTTTTATATGAGCCCAGATTTTGCATTCCAAAGTTTTATTTTCTCCAGATTTTTGTCTCTTTACTAGATTTCCTCAGTTGAATTTGTGGCATTGAGAGATTTGTGCATGAGAAATGCAAGGCTGAATTGTGCTTGGAGAGCAACAGAGGAGAGAGAGGAAGGAGGTGAGATGGAGAAATAAATATGGAGACGGAGAGAGTAGAACGGTTAATGATTTTGATCAGTTCAATGATTGGAATCAGTTTCTATTGACACAAGTTTGCACTTGTTTTGCATTGTTTTTCATGGTACCCAAAGGGAAAAATATTGTTTGCATGTATGAATGTGCTTGTTAAGCACTTTGTTTCATCACTTTAAAACAAATATGTTCATGTGCAAGACTACTTGGACCTGGATTCAAGTAAATGCAAAGAGTTTATATTGAAGAGAACAAGGCAGGGGATCTTGTTTGGTGTCAATGAAAATCCTTGCATTTTCTACACAATAATCTTCAAGACAATAATCTTGTTTCTGAATAAAATTATGTTACTGAAAGCTGTTCATTTGAATGACATACCTGTCCTGCTCTTAGAATTCCAATACTGTAGGGGTAAAATGTACATATGTGCCCACTGGCAACTATATTTTGCAGTTTTGACATTTGATGAAGTACACTCCAAATGCAAGTTATTCAGTGACATGTTGTGTAGCTAAGGTCTTATATGTGTGCTTGTTGATTAATGAACTTACCTCATAGTCTGCAAAATCAGTTTTAGGTTACAATGAATCACATTAAAATGTGGATCCGCAAAAAAAAGTGCCTTAATAACCCCTGACTTGATTATGTATTTCTTATCAGTTGTCATAATCATGCTGCATATCTGTATTTATGAGGTGTGTGTGTGTGTGTGTGTGTGTGTGTGTGTGTGTGTGTGTGTGTGTGTGTGTGCCTGTGTGTGTGTGTGTGTGTGCGTGTAATTGGCTCATATCTCTGCTGTTAAATGAATTTAGATAATCCTCTTTTTCTCCGCCCCTCCTTCGCTCCCTCCCATCATACTAAATAAAGAGATCGTGAGATGATGCTGATGTTGTTAAAGCCATCTTCCTCCATCCCTGGCACTGTAAGCACACTGGGACCAGAAGGACTCATTTGTGTGTATGTGTGTGTGTGTGTGTGTGTGTGGGTGTGTGTGTGTGTGTGTAGACGGATTCAAATCCATGTGCCTATGCATACAAGCAAGCATGGATGTAGAGATGGAAGAATGTCAAGAGTATGGATATGAAACTCTATGGGTAATGAGGAATGGAAAGGAAAGGAAAATGAAATCAAGAGAATCGTAGCACATGCTATACATATTACTGGCAAATCAGTGTCAGCTGTAGGGCATTTGAGAGATGGCATTCCAACATGAAACGGCAGGGCGCTCCTTTATCCAACCTTTATCCAACCGTTATCCAACAGTGGAATACCATTTATTGCAGGCAGTGAGTGAAATGAGAAGCAAAGCTAAAGAGAGAGAGAGAGAGAGAGAGCAAGACAGAAACAGAGAAAGATGATGGTGAAAAGAGAGTGAGTAAGAGTGATGCGGTAAAGGAACAAGGATGACAAGAAAAAAAAAACACTACAGCACAGGGAACACTGATAAAGATAATGATTCATTGATGATCCAGGAGAGCGGGAGAATGTGGAACGGAGAGAAAAAGTGAGAGGTGAGAGGACATAGATGAGATGTGAAGGATAGAATGAAAGCAGCCAATGTGGAACGGAGAGAAAAACAGCGAGAAGAGAGGAGTTAGATAGTCGGGAGGTGATGGGGAGGTGGTAGGCAGTGCAGTCAGGCGTGGCACAGAGGCCAGGAATTGGTAGTAAACATTTAGTGAGGCAGAGATGAGAGTCCAAGGGACTTTTGAACAGTAGATTGTCTCCTCTCTCTCTCTCTTTGGTGCTACTCTGAGCTGCCCTCTGCCTTTTTAGGGAGTCATCTGCCAAATTGGATCGATAAGTAATTAACACTTTGGCTCTTTGCTGCCAAGTTCTCTTCCCTCCCTTCTCTCTTGCTCCGTTTCGTCTGTCTCTCCCCGCTGGCCTACAGACAGACAGAGAGAGAGGGAAAGAGAGAGAGAGAGATTCACCCATGCACAAATTTACACACACTTTACTTCTTGGGCCTCCACTGTGCTCTTGAGGGTTGTGAGCCCGCAGGCAGTGGGGGTATCGATCCTGTCCTGGAAAAGACTCTCTGTTCCGTCCGAATACCCACCGACTCTCTCTCTTTCTCTCTCTCTCTAGCTCCCTCTGTCTATCTCATCCCATCCCTCCTCCATCCCTCTCTAGTGTTGACATTTGCCACCTGTTGATGTCAAGGGGCCTCTCTCAGGAAAAAGGTTTCCAGCTGATGTTACCTGATACTCTTGATACATACTGTATATACTGTATACTGTATGTTATGGTGTATATATATATATATATCAATCATCTGGCTCTCTGCAAAGGTGAGTTGCAAAAAAGACAAAGACAAGAAAGTGATAGGCAATAGGAAATCTGTAGCGTATAGTGAATGAAATAGACACTGAGATGACACTGAGTCTAAACAGAGACAAGTAGGGAGTGAGACTGAGAGAGAGGAGAGGTGAGGGAGATAAAGGAAGAGAGAGGGAAAGGAATGAGCAAGTGTGGGGAGAGAGAGAGAAGAAAAAGGCGAAGGGGCAGAAAGAGAGACCGTGAGGAAGAGACAGAGGGACAGAGAAAGAAACAGAGAGAAAGAGAGAGAGACAGGAAGAAGGAATTCAGACGGCCAGAGCAGCAGAGAGAATGACAGAGACAGAGAGAAAGAAAGAAAGAAAAGACAGAGAGACATAGCAGGGAGAGATAACAACAGCCCAGGGCCAAGTAAAGGGTTTGATGTGCGAGGCCTCAGTGCTGAGCCCCATCATCAATCCTATTGGCTAATCAGATGGATGGCTGAATTATTGATAAGTGATCCTCATCAATTATTGCAGTGCTGCTGCATTTGGGCCACAGACAAATAGAGAAGGAATGAATCTGAGGTAGTGGCTTAGCAGGAGCAAACTCACGCAAACACTAATCACACACCTATGGATGCAACAGAGGGATGCACTGAATACATGGACATGCACAGATGTAAAGTCATCCATGAATGAAGACATACACACTGAAGCATGCAATGCAAACATAAAGACACACACACACACACACACACACACACACACACACACACACACACACACACTCTCTCTCTCTCTCTCTCTCTCTCTTGGTCCAGTGGCCCCTTTCACCTCATCACCATGAGACCTGTCACTCAGTAATGACATCACTGTTCCCCAGAAATAATAATAATTTTGTATCTTATCTTGTATCATAATCTGCATAATCCCCCCACCTGTACTCTCTTTCTGCCTTAAAAATGGAGCTGGAAAGGTTCTAGATCTCATCACAGCAACAGACAGCTTTGAGTTGGAAACCAGTCACTTCACCACTGAATGAGAACAACAACACTGTAGTTGGCTGAAGGCGTTGATCTGTACTGCACTTCCCTTGCCTTTGTAGACATTTAATAGGCTAGACTTTCAGAAAATGACATCCTCAACTCCAATAGTTGAGGAAAACACGTGGACCTCATGGGGTCCATGTGGAACCCAGTGGGTGTTGGCCTCTAAGGACTGGAGGAGGACAGTTGAGAGAAACTCAACACACACACACACACACACACACACACACACACACACACACACACACACACACACAAACAGTGTATATGGATGAGCTGCTGGGCTGTGGAGGATGGAGAAGACCCAGGATTCAAATCAGAGGAGGAATAGCAGCTGATGAATCCTAGGAGAAATCAAACTCAGAGTGACAGGCAGAAAACCCAGAGCTTCTCATAGTCCTCTCTGTCATCTCTGTCTGCTGCCTTCCTGATACCACCTACAGTATATTCAACTCTTATACCTCAACATCGAGCTACATGTAATTTTCATCCAAGAAAATCAACATTAGAACACGAACAATAGACAAGTATAAAGATAATTTTTGGGTGAAATATTTGGTAATGTTTTATTTTACAGCCCCCTAATTACGGTGTAACTAGTTTGTAATTATGGGGTACTAATAAAATAACAATGCTGTAGTTACAGGGTAAGAAAACAAGAAGTCCAGGAATTAAGGGGTAACAATTTTGTAATTATGAGAGATTTATAAGGTAGTTATGGTGTAACTGTTTTCGTAATTACTGCATACTTGAAAAATAATTACAGGGTACAATAACATAATTGGGGGGACTAAACAAATATTATCGGTGCTTAAAGGTTCATGCACTGGAAAAAGGCCATTGTAAAGTGCTACCCATGTTTCTATTAACTACATGGGTTGATGCACAGGTTCTGGAAAAAAAAATTCTACACCTGAAAAGCTGAATTGAAGATGAATAACGTTTCTTTTTATTTTGCTAAAGTATCCCCTCAGATATGATAGTAGGCAGTAGTAATAGATAATTGTAATATAACAGTAGTGGGTAGTAGTAAGATTAGAGTGAGCTAACTTGTGGTTTAAAACAGTGAAAGTGCAATAGGAATTAACAATTAAATAGTTGTGTATGTTTTCCGCATAAGAAATACAGTATCTTAATACAAATTCCAAATATTCAGTTATGTGTTTTTTAATCATGTGTAGTTTATAAATCATGTACGAAGTGGGACATCTCTGTCATCAAAGTTTACTGGAGCCTGAGCTTCATCTGATGAATCATAATGCAGCTGGACAGAATGCAGTTCATAGAATTTAGAATGTCAGTGTCATAAAGGAGCGATTGTCCTGAGCACAGACTCAGGCTCACAGTTTCATCTCTGATCGGTGTTCACCTGCAAATTGAGAAAGAAAACTCATGTTGCATTCATTTGGAGAAACATCAACAATATCTACCTTTTTAGAAAAGAAAACATGGAGAGTGATTTCCATCTTGGTAAGCCACATGTATTTATAATTTTATTATTTAGCAGGAAAAGATTAGTACAGAGGATTTTGCTGAACAGACAAACAAGAGACAGACAGTCAGGATAGACTAGTTGTTTGTGTTGAGGGATTTGCATTTGTGTCCAGTTCTTCCTTAGTTTGATTTACATTGTAAATTGACAGTTAGATTTATTGTTGAAACAAAACTATCTTGAAAGGCATAAGATGAAGCTATGATGAAGCATGTTGACCTTCATCAGGTGACCTCATGGTTATTTGTTTCATTAAGATGTTGCCATTGAATTTCTTTAAGCATCCATGCAAATGGTCGCTCAACTTAATGCCCTTAATGACGATCGCCATGAAAACATCAACTACATGTTTGCGAAAGTCCTGAATAAGGAGTAGTACCTTTGTGCTGAAGCCTCTAGTTTCTCTGGAGTGACTGCTGGGCTCGACTGTGATCTTTCACCTCAGTCTGCTGTTGGTCTTGGCTCCAAACCTGCTTGTGGATTTGAGAGCCTCAATATATGGGAACCAATAGCCAGCACAGCTTCATCAGCATACAAACTGCTCTTGGATATGGACAAAGGAGACCTTCCTCCCACAGAGAAAGAGTCTCCTCTCATGACTGAGGACACAGCTGTAGGAAATGCTGGAGCATCCATCCACCCAGCTCAGCATGTTGAGGCTCAGTCCAACCTGCTCCGCCTTGTTGAGGCTCAAATGACTGATGACTTCAAAATCATTGAGAGATTGAGGCTGCTTCAGCATTCACCTAATGGTTTTGACGATGACTACCACCTGGAGGCAGTTGGAAAGAGATACCTCTATGCCCCCCCCCCCCATGTGAAACATCTGGATTTGTAGCTGACTGCTGCTCACCCTGTGGATCCACGCTGGGCTGCCTGGATGAGTGGGAGCCACTGGTCAAATCCCACTTTGACTTGGAGAAGGAGGGATTTGGTGAGGAGCTCCTCTACACTTCATCACATCTCTCTAGATTTGTAGTTGACTGCTCCCCACAGCATGGGCCGACTCTGGACCAGCTTGACAAATGGGAACCTGTTGTCAGCAGCACTGATTCTCACCTGATGCAGTTCCTCTCAGTCCTCCTGGAGGAAGAGGAACTTGGTGAAAAGCACATTAATGCTTCCTCAACAGTGAGTTCTACATTTATGGCTGCCTGTGCTGCACACCATGCCCCTACTCAAGATCATCTTGATGAATGGGAGCCAATCGTCAAAGCTGATTATAAACTGATGCTGTTCCTCCAGGACTAGGAAAAGGAGGAAGAACAATGTCCTTTTATCATCAAGAGGGAAACGGTTGACTCTTGTGCACAGATTGAGGCTGCTGCTGAAAGCTCTGTCCCCGTCCTGCATCAACCTGAACGTTGTGGGGGAATAAAAATCACTGTGCACTCTGCTGGACCTGACAATAACTCCACCTCAGAGGAGGCTCTCTCCGTCTCTCTTGCTGAATACATCCTGATTCACCTGCTTAAGGAAGGATCAACCAACCTGCTTCAGGAGTCCCAGGCTCCAGCCATCCAGGTTGAGGTCAAGGCTCCACCAAGCCTTGTAGTTGAAACTGTAAAGGACACCAAGGATCTGTCCGGTCTGACTCTGGACAAGACACTTCCACCCGTCCAACTGGTCAAACCTACAGGACCTCAGAGTTCCAGTGCCAAAGACAGCCTGTCGACAAAACCAAAGAAGAAGAAGCGTGGCTTCTTTTCTTGGCTATCCCGCATATTCCGGAAGAACAAGAAATCTGCTGACAACATGGCTGCAACAGCAGAGACGCCGCTCCAACAGACCTGCCAAACAGAAGCAGATGAGCCAAAGCCCTGCTTGAACACCCTCTCATCTGCAGTCCACTTCTGAACTGCTGTCATCTTCCTGTCCACACACCTTTATTTCTGCAGTTATGGGTAACCTGTAGCCTAAAGCAGTGAAAGTGTAATGGAATTAGTAAATATATGTTGGCCATTAACATTTTATATATAGCATACACAGAAAATATGGAACAACACACAGCGACAGACTTAATTGAACATACAAGAGCTTTATTGAATGTAATATACAGTATGTTGAGATGAAATATCAAATATGTCAATTTTATAATATAAAATGTAAAATAAAAACCTTCATAATCCTTTTATAAAACAATTTAGGGTCTAAATACTTACTCCATAACTACAGGGAACAAGCACCGATAACATTTGTTTTGTCCCCCCCTACTTTAAGGTAAATTATTTTTTAAGTATACAGTAATTACAAAAATAGTTACACCATAACTACCTTTTAAATCTCTCATAATTACAAAATTGTTACCCCTTAATTCCCCGACTTCTTGTTTTGTTACCCTGTAATTACAGCATTGTTATTTTATTAGTACCCCATAATTACAAACTAGTTACACCGTAATTTGCGGGCTGTAAAATAAAGCGGTACCAAATATTTTTTATATATTTCCATATAATATATTCTTACAATTGTTTGATGATGTACAGTAGGGCCAAGATTGTTTGTTTTTCTTTTCCAGCTTAATTCTCTTGCCTCTTCTATTACTCTTTGGGAATGCTCCTTGTTAAAATGGTCAGGCTATCTTCTGTATTTGATACTTTCATCTACTACTGTACAAATGATCTTAATGCGTGGGAATAATTAATGGTTTAATTATATGTTTCTATGTAGTGTTGACTGCATGTCCTAAGACTCTGAATGTAGCGACTTGTTTTCACACATATTCTCTCCATATTCAACATCACTCCCACGTCCAATAATGGACAGCGCAAGGACTTTCCTCCTGACTCCACCTCCCCTCTCAGCTCATGTGGACTTCCAGGTAGTCTAGAATGACATGCAGCCCATCAGTTTATGTGACTACCTGGGTCAGGTCTTCAAAGGCGAGGGGTGTTTTAGAAAAGTGGCCATCAAGATCCTTAAGCAGAGGCCTGATTATGTCCAGGATGCCAAAAAAGAGGTAAATTATGCTTCTAAAAGTATGGGTAGCACATGTTTCCTTGCTGAGATTTTGCCTGGTCATGCTGAAAAGAGTCAGCATTCTGGACCGAGATAAGTGCAACTTGGTGAGATGTTATGAAAGCTTCATGCATCAAGGTATTTGAAATGCTGAACATGAGTCTTTCTGATTTCATGATGGAGAGTGATTTAGAGCCCCTGTCTCTAAAGGAGATAAGACCTATCATACAGCAGATACAGACTATGTGGCTTTGACAGTTCTCTTACCAAGCCAAATGGAGCCAAATATCTATTGAGTGAAATATCTAATATTCATCATTAAAAGCAATCTGAAAAATACTCATTCACTATACATGGAAAACAAAATTAAAAACTTACATTTTCAGTTATGGCATGTGATCTTTATTTCTGCCTTTGTACCTGCAGCTGGTCATGGCTTTTGAGGCTCTGAAGAGCATGGATGTGATTCAAACAGACCTAAAACGAGATAACATTGTGCTGGGAAATCATCTGGAACAGCCTTTCAGAGTCAAACTGATTAGCCATTCCTGCCATTCCTGCCTCGAAAATGAAGCACGCCTGCACCCTTCAGACTCTCTCTTTCAGGTGAGTTCTACTGAGACCTGGACAGCTCATTTTCTGTCCATGAAGCTTCAGCCAGCCCTGTCTCTGTCCATGAAGCTTGAACCACCACTGTCTCTGTCCATGAAGCTTGAGCCACCATTGTCTCTGTCCATGAAGCTTCGGCCAACACTGTCTCTGTCCATGAAGCTTGAACCACCACTGTCTCTGTCCATGAAGCTTGAACCACCACTGTCTCTGTCCATGAAGCTTCGGCCAACACTGTCTCTGTCCATGAAGCTTGAACCACCACTGTCTCTGTCCATGAAGCTTGAACCACCACTGTCTTTGTCCACGAAGCTTGAGACACCACTGTCTTTGTAGCTTGAGCCGCCACTGTCTCTGTCCATGAAGCTTGAGACACCACTGTCTTTGTCCATGAAGCTTCGGCCACCACTGTCTCTGTCCATGAAGCTTCGGCCACCACTGTCTTTGTCCATCAAGCTTGAGACACCACTGTCTCTGTCCATGAAGCTTCAGCCACCATTGTCCCTGATGATGGAGCTTTGGCATTTTACTTAATTTACAGAGGTCAAACCCAAGAAGAAGATCCGCCAACTCTTCTATAGGGTGACGAGGGTGACAAGGGCCATATGTTGCCATATGAGGAGTGAATACTGATACTGACCCAAGTAGCCTGATCATGGAATTTCCAATGAAGATCAGGTAGCTCTACTGCAGAGGCACTGTGGCAAATACTAGCAAGCACATCCACAATTAGGATACATCTGCTATAAGTTAGAAGACAATGTGAAAAATGCTGAACTTAGGTGTAAGAGATTTGTGTGTGTGTGTGTGTGTGTGTGTGTGTGTGTGTTCAGTACAATGTGACAGTTGAGCAAACAAAAAAAATATACACACACACACACACACACACACACACACACACACACACACACACTAAAAATGCATGCAGTTCGCCCTCCATCTTTATAGCAATGTCAGTTTTGGAAGGATTGTCTGGCTTTAGGATTTGGATGGATTTGGATACTGCCACTGTCTGGACACTGTCACCGGACACACGTATAAATGTTTTTGTCTGAAAGTCAAAAAGATGAAAGATGGAAGCCATGTACTTTTCAGACAGCAGAAAACTGAAAGCTCCCTACTGCTTTAATATATTAATGTAAAGTACTCATAATCTGTTTCCATACAATGCATGCCACCTAGCTTCTGATTTGGTTTTTCTGTTGCACGGCATAATAAATCATGCTTCCCCACCAGAAGGCAGTTTGACTTCCAAAACTCCATTGCAGTTGATTGACTCCCTTTTCAGTATTTACTTTTCTTGTCTGAGTTCTGTGACTCCAGCTTAACTTTCTGACCCCCAACTAAAACCTCCATATCCTGCTCTTCCGAATCTTATATCCAATGACAGTCTCTCTGACTTTCTCTCTCTCTTTCTCTCTCTCTCTGTCTCTCTCTGTCTCTCTCTCTGTGTCTCTCCAGATGGAAGTTGAAATGAATCTAAATTAATGAATATCATTAGAGCCTCTTAAATAGCCGGGCCGTATTACTAACCCCTCTCGGCTTTATCTCCCTCCGCACATGGGTCCCAGACAGCAAACCTTTCTGGGAGATACAGATAGAAAAGGCTAACCACTGTTTTATTTTTTTTTCTTCCAATTGGAAGGAAATGTTCCCTCTTTCTTTCAGCAGGGGAGCGAGGCGCGGCATAATGAGTTCTGTGCTTAACGAGGGCAGTCTAATGCCTGCCGACATGTTTTTACTGCCGATATCACTGTCCTACAGTCTGTTCACTTTTAGGCAACACGAGCCACCAAAGATACTGCCAATGAATAACATTTTACATTGTTTCAATATGGGGGTGATATTGTGTGTGTGTGTGTGTGTGTGTGTGTGTGTGTGTTTTCCCTCTGGAGGTAGTTAAATTATGAATTAAACATCCCTCCTGTGAAGATTTATTTCCCCCTCGTTTTCCCATGGAATATCAAAGCGGCCTTGTGCGCTTCAAAAAATAAATAAATTAAATTATTAGGTTTTAAATATCGTAAAATAGCTTCTACAGTTGTCGTGCCATAATTGGAGTCCTTAAAAAATACCAAAAAGTTAATGAGTGACTGATTACATCTGTTTATTTGAGAATGGGACAATGAGTAATATTTCAAACTTTTCAAGCTCAATTAAAATTCAGAAAATTAGAAAATTGCTGGATGAAAGAAACTGAAAATACAAACTTTCTGTCTTTTTTTATTTAAAATAAATGGATTTTGATGTCTTAAGTTTTTTTGATGACTTGAGCTTTGATGAATAGGTAAAGAGTGGAGCCATTTCCAAAATGAAATGAAGACAGTCATTCATGCTTTTATCGCCTCACATTTAGATTACTGGATCTCTTTATTCTGGAATCAATAAATGTGCCTTTTTCACCTCCATGTATTTGATACAAACAGATGAAATCACATCATTCCAATTCTGGCATAATAATAATAATAATAATAATAATAATAATAATACACTTTATTTATAGAGCACCTTTCAAAACAATTGTTACAAAGTCCTTTACAATAAATAAATAAAAGCATGGAATAAAAACACTAGGAAAAAAAAAAAATAATAAAAAAAAAACAAGAACCAAGAATAGAAAGTAAGCACAAATGAACAAAAATGAAATGAAAATCATTATAAAAAATGGCTACAGCAACAAGATCAATGGAGTAAAAATAGAGCTAAGAAACAAGGAATAAAAGTAAAACACAACTAAGAAATAAAAATCATAGTAAAAAAGCCTTTACATAAAAATGTGTTTTGAGGAGAGACTTAAAAGAAAACACAGAGTTTGCTAGCCAGAGATTCTCAGGCAGGGCATTCCAAAGTTTAGGAGCCCTGGCAGCAAATGCCCGGTCACCTTTAGATGCAAGCCGGGAGGTGGGAACGGTCAGAAGGGCCCGGCTGGAGGATCTCAGGCTGCGCTTCGGCTCATAGGGGATTAAAAGGTCAGAGATATAAGTAGGAGCCTGACCATGTAGCGCCTTGAAAGTTAAAAGCAAAATCTTAAAATCAATTCTAAAACTAATAGGAAGCCAGTAAAGAGAAGCTAAAATGGGAGTTACATGGTCCCGCCTTTTACTCTTAGTTGAAAGCCTTGCAGCTGCATTTTGCACTAATTGCAGGCGAGAGAGGGACTTTTGGCTTAGACAGGAATAGAGAGAGTTACAGTAGTCTAAGCGAGATGTAATGAAGGCATGGATAACCTTCTCAAGGTCAGCAAAGGACAAAAAGGACCTTATCTTTGATATGTTCCTCAACTGAAAGAAACAGGACCGTACCACACTTTTGACTTGTTCCTCGAAACAGAGGTCAGAACCAAAAATTACACCCAGGTTCCTAGCGAAAGTTTTAATATTGGCTGACCAGCTACTAAGTTTACATTGAATTAGGTTGATTGAATGTTGAAGCCCAAATACCACGATTTCTGATTTGCCATCATTGAGCTAGAGGAAATTTTGAGACATCCAGCACTTAATATCGGAAAGGCAATTATTAAAGATATTGATGCTGGTCGAATCATTAGGATTTAGGGGAATATATAACTGCGTATCATCTGCATAACAGTGAAAATGTATATTATATTTGCGGATGATATCGCTAAGAGGAAGCATATAGATGGAGAAAAGTAATGGGCCCAGGATTGATCCTTGAGGGACACCATACTTAAGAGGAACAGAAGAAGAAATGCTATTTCCTATCTCAACAGAGAAAGTTCTATCAGAAAGATAAGAACTGAAAAAACTAAGGGCTGAGTCAGTAAGCCCCACCCTAACAGGTAACCAGCGCATGTCTGCTCTGGTTACCTGTTAGGTTTAGAATTGATTTTAATATTTTACTGATCACTGTTACACTACAGTTAGGTCTGGCCTCAAGCTATATTGCAGACATTTTAACCATAGGAGCCAGTGTGCAGCTTCAGACCCTCAGGAAGGGCCCTTCTTGCTGTTCCAAAGTATTGGCTTCAGACTAAAGGTGACCAGGGTTTTGGCTTCAGGGGCCTTAGGCTTTGGATCGACCCACCTGTGGAGCTTAGACCAGCAGAATTACTATCCTATTTTAAAGCGCCACTAAGCGTTTTTCCGACCACTAGAGGGTGACAGAAACCGCAACACATTTGTAAATAAAGCACAGCAAAACTACTGGACTATGGACAAAATGTGCATAAAGGCTAATAGCTAAGCTAAACGTACCTATGGAGAGGGTCGCCAGTTACCTTAGTCTCACTTTGCCAGATTTTGCTCCCACTGAAGGTTACATGTCCCACAATGACATATGAAGAGGTAGGTAGCAAGTTTACTAGTTTAACAAGTTACTCGCTCGTTTCATCGATTCCACCATTACAAGATTTTTTTTCAGGAATAGGAGGGGGAGAGCGCCGCTTTTAAACAAGCTAGTTTAAAAAAAAATGAAAAGCTACTGACTGGACCGGGAGGACCTTTGACTCGGTCCGGATTTTGACAACAAGCTTTAGAAAATAGGTGAAAACAGCAACACAGCTGGCCCCCGTGTGTGGGTATTGGTTTATATCATTATGTCTCAAGGAAAGCACACATTAGTTTCAGGATTGGTTATATGGTCTGAAATCACTTATTGCAGGTTTAACTCACTTCATAAAACATTTTTATACACTTGCTTTTATGTGATGTCTTTTAGTGTTGTTTTTTCATTGCTATTTACCTTCTATTCATATACTTTCATTTTGTATTACCTTCTTGTTTTACTTGTTTTAATTTATTTTATGAGTCTAAAGTTATTTCATTGCTAAAGCATGTTGTAAACAGTGCTGTACAAGTTTCTTCTTCTTTGTCTTCTTCCTTTTCTTCTTCTTCTTCTTCTTCTTCTTCTTCTCATGATTATTATAACTCATCTGTTGAGCAGCTGGCTCATTTGCTGTGGACATGTGTGTCTATACAAACAGGGTTGTGCAATTATACGTGTGTGTGTGTGTGTGTGTGCATGCGTACGTGTGTACATGTGTATGTGTATGTGCATGAGAGTGTGTGTAGACGTAATGTGGTAATGGACTTCAGATCTCAGCTGAGGATTAATGTTCTTAATGTGTTCATTGTGTAGCAGTGATAACCATCCTTATCCTCATGACGCAATATGATGAATGAGCCATAGAAAGATACCCTGTAGGCTATATTTGCACACAAACACACACATACTAGAGGTGCACTAATAGTATCTGTAGTATTGGGGTCGGTACCGATCCTGCTCCCAAGGACTTGTACTCAGATCTGCAAATGCAGCTGTCCCTATATCGATATTTATTGACAATGCTGAAATGCTGAAATGCTGCTACTTGTGAAGTTCTCCAGTTCAAAGGCAAAGCAAGATAAATGCTATTCTGTTTTATCAAGTATAAGCTGTTACACTGCTCCTTATTTATCAACTTATTCTGAATAGGTTGCTTTTGAAAGTCCATTAATAAGGTGTGTTTGATCAGTATAAAAATAATATGAGAATCTTTATCCTCCAGCCGATGTTATGCAGCCCATTTTCTATTTCATTATTATCATTTATCATTATTATTTATTTTATTTGATTGAAGAATGCTATACAATGGTCAGGGCATGATTTGATTCGATGAATAAATAAACACAATTGATGCACTTGTTCCTGTAATTGTTTTATAATAAGCCAACAATATGTGCCATGAATTTGAAATGCCATGTTATGTAAATTGATATGCTTGGCATATTGTTTTAAAGGATAATTCCGGCTATTTTCAACCTGGGCCTTATTTTCCTAGTTTTTGCGATCATGACAATTGATTATGTTCAAAATAGTCAATAGTAATAGTAGTCACTTAATTCACTGTAGCGCTTAACGTCCCACTCAGCTGCAGGGAACGCTGCTCTGCAATAAACACCCAGAGGGCCAATGCAAACTCAAACAGTCGAACCCAAAAAGCTATTAAGACACGTCCTTTCAACACAATAACACTCACACTGCAATGAGACTTGCCTACATCCAATCTTCCTATTATCCATTGCCTGAAACATATTACCCAATCCACCAGACAGAGAATTAACAGCCAGTGCTGACAGAATTCCCAGTGTTCCAGATCTCCCACAGGGAGTTCAGCTGGTGACACAATGTCGGAAAGTTGGGCTGCAAATCAGCAGTCCATTATTCATGTCTGTCATGCTTGTCCCTGCTATCTGGTTGTAGGACTGATACATGGACTAGGCGTGAGCTACTACAGCTCAGCTGATTGGTCACAGCATGTCATAGTGCATATTGCACTATGCCTTGCAGGCTACAGTGTAATGTACTGTACTTGTAATACTTGTATAATGACGACACAATTCAAAATTGAAACGTTGAAATGTTCATGTTTAAACTACTTACATGCAATTTCACCTATAGCCACTGTTGTTGATCTTTTGGGAATTGCAAAAAAAACCTGATGTGTGAATAATATAATACTTTATTGATCTCTGTAGAGAAATTCACTTTTTGTGTCACACTTAAGCGGGGCAGATGCTACAAAATCTAATCAAGCCAACTTCCAGTTTAATGAAGAAAATGAAAACAGCAACAAAAACTGAATGGAATTGTTAAGCTTCATGAGTTTTCCATTGTAGGGTATATTTGCATCTCCTGGTATAATGGACACTCACAGTGGTCCTGGATTTCAACAGTATTTTGGTACTTTGGTACTTTGGTCAGATTTAGACAGATCAAATGACAATGATTAACATGTTGAATATTGACCACATTGGAAACTCCTTGAAGTTGAATGTCAGGAATTGACATTGGAATTGTGAAATAATAATAATAATAATAATAATAATAATAATAATAATAATAATAATAATAATAATGATAATAATAATAATGAGAAGAAGAAGAAGAAGAAGAAGAAGAAGAAGAAGGAGAAGAATGACACCACTCAAAACAATGTGATACATTAGGAATAAATCCATCCAAGGTTTTCCTAGCAGTATTAGCATAAGTTGACAATTGACAATTTATTGGTCAATTGTCTTGAAATATCTAGATTCAATTGTGATATCAGTAAATGATATGTATGCATACACATGCACATCACTCAAAGCTGTGCCTGTTTATGCGTGTGTGTGCTTGAATGCATCGGCTGGCATATGTGTGTGTATGTGTCTTTGTGTATGCATGTGTGTGTGGGTGTGTGTGTTTGTGCTCCATGCTGCTGATCAATGCCCCCCCGCCTGTGCTTCAGCTCTCTCGTAATTACACCGGTGTCTAGGTTGTCTGGGTGTCTGTCTGTTTAAAAGATCAAACACAGTCTCCGCCCGCGCCCCCTCTCTCTCTCTCGCAAGGTACAGATCTAAGAAAAGCCAGTCGTCACTCTAAAAGGTCACTGGCTGTGTTTTGATGCCGCACAATTGTGTTTTTTGTGTCATCCGTGTGTCTCTTTTCTTTTTTCCTCCACGTCTTACTTTCATGTAGGGAGAATGAGCCAGTCAAATGTCAGGTGCTCAGGAGTTATTATTGATCAGAGGGGAGAGCAATTGTAAAGGTGGAAAAGGTGAATCAAAGAAAGAAGGAAACAGACAAAGAAAGAGAGAAAGAAGAAAAGACAAGAGTGACTGTTTCAAAGATAAAATTACTCAATTTTAACAGCTATTTCTAGTCCACATTGCCCAGCCACTTATTTCAGAATGACACAAAGCATGGTAAATTATTTTCCCGTTAAGGGTTAGCAAAATCAATATTTGATCAGTATTACCTATTGATTACCAATTCCTCCCAATTCCTTACCCTCACTTGGGTTACATGCCTGCATACCAATGGCCACAGTTAGTCCCTCTTTTCATACATCTTCGGACAAAATCATCCAAGTCATCCAGCCCAAAGCGGAGTCAGCGATTTCCAGTGTTTAAGAGTAGACTAGAAAATGTATTTTGTCTAAAAGCTAATCTGTGTTATTCAGGTGTTTTTCTGTTCATGTTTTCCAATGCAGCAACTGTGTGGCGTGAAGGGTGGGTGTAACAACATATGGTTGTTACATAACATTGGCGGCTTTGACACAGGTGAAAGTGATTAAAAATGTGTGATAGAGAATCTGTTGTTATGAGGAACTTGATTATAAATAAATAGGGAAAATCTGGTTTTATCACTTCTGTTATTGTATAACATCAGTTGACCTCTCTTCTGTCTCCCGCCTGGTTTCTTAATCTCTCTCTCACTCACTCTTCGTCCAGTAATTACAGATTTAAAAAAAAAAGAAGCTTTATTCATCTAGCAAAGCTTTGTTGCACGCTGTGTCACAGTCATACAGTTATGCATACTCACACCTGGGAACTAGACAGTCCAACCATGGTCTTCGAATATTGGAACTGAGCATTTGGGGATTAAGAGCCTTGCTCAAGGCACCTTGGCAATAGTTGTCAAGGGAGGAATGAGCCTGGTCTCCCGACATTTTGTGAAATGAGCACTATGCAACTACATGCTCTGTGCACGAGAAGTGAGTGAAACACAAAAGCATTACCTGAATGGAGACACGACTAGAAACAGGCAGTAGTTTGACATTAAAATAACACAGTGGAAAGTAAGGGTTTGGGGTCGGGTGGTGGATGGGCGTTTACATTTGCTTTCAACACCAGCAGCCTGGGTTCAATTCCCAACTCGTGCCAAGAAGCTGTCTGCTGTGAGTGAGTTTCAATTTCTTATTCTGGGGCATCCTGGGGGCTTAGGTCTAGGGCGTACACCATGTAAACGTGACGTCCTGTGTTCAATTCCGGCCTAGGACCTTTGTCGCATGTCTCCCAGTCTTTTCTGTTTCTCTCAACTTTGAACTATCTAAAAAAAAACGACCAAAAAGTAATAAAATATTGCACCAGTCACTTCTGATATTCAAAGTGGCTACCTTTTAATTACAAGCCCACTTCTTCAAGAGCAATTATGCACCCAGTTTGAACTTCTCTCCGCCTACTGGGCAATTTAAAAAAAATGCAACACACTGGGCATGAAGAGTGGGGGAGAGGAGGGGGGATTGGGTTAGTGACAAGAGGTGTGGAGTGTTCGTGGGCATGTGCACAAGCTGATAGGCTGGAATGGAAACCTTTTTTTTTTTTAACGATGACGTATCTTAGTACAGTCGTCCTTGACTGCATGTCCAACTGAACACCGGCTGGTAACAATAAACCATTCACAACATTTTATTATTAAATGGTCAATCATTACAATGTGGAAAAGTTAGTTGGCTTCTATCACTCAACATAGTTCATGCTAAAGTGTCAGCATGAAGCATTAGATCAAGTCATCTACCAGGGACACATGGGTGATTTTGGAGTCTTCTGGGAATTTGACCAATGGGCCAATCTTCCAAAAACATGGTACATTCCTTTAAGTTTTACAGTACAGGTCATATTGTCAATTTTGCGACTTCCCACTCTCCCTCTTTCTTCTCATCTATTCTCCCTCTCCTCTCATTCTCCACACTCCTTTCTTGTTCTTTCTTCAGTCAATAATAAGTGGAGCAGTGATTTGGTTAGCGGCACGAGGCTGGATGTAATCCTATAACAGGAAAACACCCACACATGCAGCAGACTACGTTCACACACACACACACATGCATAGACACATTGACACACAGACAGACACACAGACACATCCAAGCACAAACGTGGATGCACATAGGCATACACACATACACAAAAACACACACACACACACACACACACTTTAGACAGTAACTTTTCAACACACACTCACACCTCTGACTTAGTTAGCTCCCAGAGGCAGTTAAGTTGCATTATATTGGCGCCCAAACATCGATTTCACTTCATGTATATTTTATTATTCTGTTTCCAAGTAACTGTGCTACTTCGTGCTGTACTGCAATCAGCTGGATTGTTGTGAGAACACCTTAAAGCAAGCATCCTCCAGTTCTACATACAGTACACACACAAACGCAAACACATGTACACAAACTGACAGGGAAACACACACACACACACACACACACACACATACCCCAAACACATAAGTCAGGACACATTTTACTGAATGGATCAGCTCCATGCACACACACATGCACGTATCTTACAGTAACAAGACATTTTCTTCAGGCTGTTTTTATATTACTGTATCAAAATAAAGTGTCACATGGAGTAGAGCTGAGCAGTGCTGTGATTAGATCAGGGAAGATATGAAACCGGGAGGAGGTGTCTCAACTTTGAAAGACTGTGTTTGTCTTCTTGTCCTTATTGTAAATGTATTTACTTTATTGTAACTTTATTGTAACTCAGTAATTGTGATTATTTATGTTATGTTTTCCTCTTGTGCGTTTGTGTTGGTCTTTGACTTGGCTTCTCAAGCATGCATGTCATCTGAATGTTGGAAAACATTCTTGTGACTCTGCTCACCCCCCTTATTGATTCTACAAATCAATGTTAACACTCGGAAAAGCTCAGTGTGACCCATACAGCAACGTGAGTCATATGGAGGAGAACTGAGCGGCGATGAGATGAGATCAGAGCAAGCTGTTCACTTACGCTGTAGGATTATTTTCCTGGAGAGTCATTCATCACTCCCGATCATCTGCTATGATCTGTTTATGGAGCACATCTGCTTGGCTGACTATTTATAGGGGAGCCACGCGTGAAAGGACACGCAGACACACACACACACACACACACACACACACACACACACACACACATCTACACTCTCAGGCACACGCACATGGAGGCAAACCCACATGTGTATGCAAAGATATGTACATAGTCTGATCCAACACGTATAGATGTGCGCTCCCCAAAAAAAACATGCACACACAATATACACACATACACACAGACAGGCAAATTTGCACATACGCTTAATATTGTATACACAAATTCAAGGACAATACACACAAAGAGATGCATGTATGTGCATAAATGTATATTCTCGTTCTCTCTTTCTCTCACACACACACACTTACACACACACACACACACAATGATGTATTGTAATGCACTGTATTGTCAGGATCATGAAGTTGCACTTGTTTCCTCAGCACAAGCTTATTTCTGCTTTGGCTGACAAATAACGGTGGGTATACAGAGATATAGGAATGGGTTAGAGAGAGAGAGAGAGAGAGAGGAGGAGGAAAGATGAAGAAAGGGAGAAGAGGGTAGCTGGAGAGAGAGAGGAGGCAAGAGAGAGAAAAGCGGATGAGAGAGAGAGAAAGAAGGGTGGAAAGAGAGAGCGAGAGGGTGAGAGAAAGATAGAAAGAAAGAAAGAAAGAGGGCCAGAGGGAGAGGGAAAGCGGGAAACCCAATCTGGGAGTTGATGGGGCTCCTCAGCACAGCGGCAAAATCAATTTGACTGGTGCTGCTTCTGCTCTGAATGAGAGGCAGGGATGATGGAGTGAGAGAGGGAGGAAGGGAGCGGCGGCGGGCAGGATGGATGGACACAGGGCCGGAGCCAGGGAGTCGATCGAGTGAGAGAAAAGGTAAGGGAGAGAGGGAGAGAGGGAGAGAGGAGGCGGAGAAGGAGGAGGAAGGTCAGGGTGGGGACAGCGGCGGGAGAAAATGGAGGAGGTGGAGGATAGGCAATATAAAACGCCGAGCCACCTGATGTTTACTTGCGGTTATGAATAGAAGACAGCGCTGAGATATACAGTCCATAAAACAAAAGGAAAAGGGAAAAATGGAGTGCCCTACATACAGCAGTGTGTACCTCTCAAGGTGCAGACAAATGGGGGGAATAAAACAACGTACATTAAAGTGGTTTTGAAGTGAATGTTGTGTCGACTATCAAACCTGAATGAGCAACGGTATAAAATGTGTTGTTCACTCCTTTACATTGAATAAAGAAAATAAATTCACTTGAAGGAAAGCTGGTCTGAGAGTTAGCCTACTTTGTGAGCCACTAACCCAATAAAAGGCATTTCTGAGCTAAAAGCCAGTCAATATCTTATCCCCCCCTGTTCAAGAAGATATATATATACATTAAGAAAATGTCACCTTCTCACTTTACCTACTTTAAATGTAAATGTATGAAAGCGGTCTGCTGATGTGGATAGAATTGTATGAGGGTTTCAAAGTCCTGTAAGACCAGTGATGGTGCAGTAGTTAAGTTTTTTATCTCGTACCAGTAAACTATCTCTTAGCCTTTTAGAGTATCCTAAACAGAAAGGATGATGTTGAGATTAAGCTAGGTTTACGCATTGTCCGATGACAATAAAACCTAAGTGTATAGAAACAGTATAGCTGACCATACCATACCATACTTTGTACCTCCTTTGCCTTGAACACAATAGATTTACTGGAGCAGCACTCGAGCTAATTAGCTGCATAGCTAATTAGCTAATTGCCAAGAGAGAGACAATGATGACCCTCATTGCGTTGTCAACAGGTACCAGCCTGGCTGGCATCCAGCCATCCTCCTCATACTGGCTTTGGCTTTGCTTGAATAGCATTGTGATCGATGTGACTTTTTATACTGCAGGTGGACTGCAAAACTAACAGGAAAGCTTCCGCTGGCCTGGCATGAGTTCTGCTACGTATTATTTCAGGCTTGTCGTCCTGCATTGTGTGATCTTTCTGTGAGCTGTACTTATTGACAAATTAGATAGATTATGTAGTTATCATGGGTGACACTGTGGTGTGTTTGAGTATGTGAATATGTTAATTTGGGTCTGTGTGTGTAAGTGTACATGTACATGTGCATGCACACATGTGTCTCTTTGAAGGAGGGCGATAGAACGGCCAGCACAGGCTGTGAACATTGTCACCCAGGGAATGCTGGTGGAGGAAATCCTCTCTGAAAACATCAAATGCCAAACTGGAATCTTCTGGAATAATGAGACAGTGTGGGAATGCTGAGCAGCAACAACTGCGAGGAACCAGAGGCTTCACCGCTCTCGCTCATCTCCCCTCCTTCTTTCTTCCTCTCTTTTGTTCTGTTTCCCTGTATCTCTCTCTTTCTCTCGCTCGCTCTCTTTCTTTCTCTGTGTAAGGGGAATATGGATTTTACTTGAAAAATGGATCAGAGTACCAGATTGGGATCAGCTACTCAACCTGAGAGAAAAAAGAGCGACATAGAGAGAGAGAGAGAGAGAGAGGTTGAGTGGTAATGGCTGTATTTCAACTCTGGTGTGTATCTGCAAAGCTCTCACAAACTTAAGGCAAGCCTACTCAAGGGTACTCCCTATCAATAATGGAGATCAACAGTACATAATTGATTATATATTAAAATGCAGATGTAAAGTGATAGCCATTGTAGAAGAAATTCTCCTCTCTCCATCGCACCCTGTATCTATCCTGCATTAGTAACCCAGGGCAACAGCAATATTTCTCCTTACCAACCCTGCCTAAAAAGCTGAACTCCTACAGTGGCTACAGTTGCATCCATTTAAAATAATCATGTGTGTGGTTTTGTGTGTGTGTGTGTGTGTGTGTGTGTGTGTGTGTGTGTGTGTGTGCGCACGTATTTACTCTACCTGTAATTCAGGGCTTGTTGAGTGTGTGTGTGTGTGTGTGTGTGTGTGTGTGTGTGTGTGTGTGTGTGTGTGTGTGTGTGTGTGTTCCCTGAGCCACCCCATCCTCATTGTGTTATGAAGGCAGCTACCTCCAGAATGGAACTCCTTATTTTCTCATTGCTGCTGACAGCCTCAGCCAAGAGGCTGCTATTTTTAAAAAGGAGTGGGTGACTGCGCAAGCTAATAAACGCGCGCGCACGCATACCCACACACACACACACACACAACACACACACACACACAAAAACACAAATTTGCATAAAGTCAGAGATATGTGCTCACCCAAAGTCAGTCATGCAACAACAGGCACGTTCACAAACCTTTGACATCCATATACTCACACACACTCACTCAACAAAGAGCCACCCACATTTGTGTATGTGCGCGCGTGCACACACACACACACAGCTCAGGGAAATTGCATTTCCATTTCTCTCTTTCTCTTTCGGTCTCCTCTTAGGTTGAATAGCTGATCTCCTTTTATTTAAAGCTGTCTATGAATAGTGTTACCATCTGACACCAGCGTACAGCTAGGAATCATTCCTGATCTAATGTAGCGAGAGATGTTACCACATCTGTTCTTGCACATTGAGAGGGAGAGAGAGAGAGAGAGAGAGAGAGAGAGAGAGAGAAGCGGACAGAAAGACAAGAGAATCAGAGAAAGGGAAGGAAGGAGCGAGAGACTGCAGAGTTTTACGTGTTACTCCATTTTCCCCTTCTGTTTCAATCGATCTTTCTCTCCATCTATCTGCTTTGCCCACGTTCCCCCTATCTGTATCTCTTTGCTTGACCTCCCTGTCTGTCTCACTGCTTCTCTCTCTCTGCCTCACTCCATCTGTCTCTCACTTTCCCTCTCCTCCCTGTTTTCCTGTCTTTGTCGGTCTGTGTGTGTGTGTGTGTGCGTCTCTCTCTCTTTCTCTCTCATCCCCTCTCCAGCCACCATATCTGACATGATTACCTTTCACACTTGTTAAGAGGGGCCACGTTCCTCTGCTTCCATCCCTCCTTCCCATGGTTGAGGTTCAGCCGAAAGTCGTGTTCCTTTCTTTCTCTTTCGGCCAACTCATCCCATTCGCCTCCTCTCCTCTCCACCATATGATAGATAGCTATAGATTGTCTATTGGGATAGTGTTGTAGTCTAATTAGAGTCTTCTACTGACATCAGTCTAATGTATGGCTATTGACCAGCGGGGTCAAATGCATTAGCTATTGTGTCGGTGAATGCCCCATTTATATCCCACCTCTAAACGCAGAGCAATTAGACAGATTAAGGCTGCGGAGCGTTCACTAGAGCTAATGACTACCTTGGGGTTGCACAATAAAAGGGATTTTGTGCAAACTGTTGCCAAATGATTTGTTTAGAATGATAGAGAAAGATTGGTTATGGTTAATGATGGCTTGTGATTATAAAAGTTGCATATACTGAGAATGTGAATCAAGAATATAGCAAGGGATCGCCAACCAAATGCAAAACATTTTGGATCTGTTCAACCAATCTTCAACCATTCTCTATACCTGCCAATAGAATTTAGCATGATGCATGTGGTAGCATGGTGTACTCTACATAAAAGAGAATGTAAATGCTCTATATACTGTCATGTACCCTCAATTACTACAGGTGTGTGTGCTTCCATAAAAGAGCATGCCAATGTTCTGTGCGTCTATAGGCTAGAATTTAGCTGATATAGGTTTTTTAAGGCTGATACTGATATGTGAAGCACCTCATGGATCCAGTAAGTAACACATACATTATTCATTCATTTGATTTAATTTAGACCACACAACACAAAAGCTCTCCATTGAAACCCGAAATAATAATAATAATCATCATCATGCATACTTGGGTGGAATCTAATCAGAATGTTGCACTAAATTAACTCAGGTTAAGTGCTTTCCATTGACAACCAATTATACACCAATTTCATTGATCAATTATACAATGAAACTAATCAGATAAACTAATATCTCATTTTTAATAAAACGCCACCCAGATGTATTATCAAACTGATATATGGGTCTAACTGTAATCCAGGCACTGTGACATTGAGCCTGAGTGTCTGGGTCATATGTAATATGTTGTGTTTCTGTGGTCTGGCTCCATGTCTACCTCCCCTCTCTCTTTGTCGGAGTGACATTGAAACAGGCTGCTTATCCCTTGATCACCGCCAGCTTCATTTGTCTCAATTAGCCACGACAGCTTTTGCTTTTCTCATGTCCACTTCAATTAGCTGGTTTCGCAACATCGCACACGCGTCTGCGTCAAAGACACTGCGTGTGTGTGTGTGTGTGTGCGTGCATGTGGCACAAAGAGGGAGGGAAAGGAAAAGAGAGCACTTTTTGACATCCTCTTTCCCCAGCTAATACTGCTTACGGCCATATTCCCACACACTTGCACTCTTTCACACACACACACAAACACACACACACACACACACACACACACGAGACACATACACACACAGGAGAGCCATCACCTGTATCCACCGGTTGACAAATGGCCCCAAGACCCAAGCACATCAGAGACCAGTCCACTTCTCTTTGTAACTTTCATCCCTATTTGTGTGTTGTGTCTGTGTTTACCTGTGCATGTGTCTGAGTGTTTGTGGAGAGAGGATGAATGAGAGGGAGAGAGAGAGAGAGAGAGAGAGAGAGAGAGAGAGAGAAAGTCAGAGAGAGAGAGAGAGAGAGAAAGAGAGAGAGAGAGAAAGTCAGAGAGAGAGAGAGAGAGAGAAAGTCAGAAAGAGAGAGATGGTTAACACCTTCTCCCATGTCACTATCAGGTTGAGTCAAGCTAAAACACACCATATGCTCTCCCACCAACAACATAACACATCATCCAGTTTTCACACTTCTCTAAATCTGCTTTCTTAACTTGATAAGACGCTCCATCAGAGGTGTTACTCCCAAACGCGACTGACTTTGAAATAAACACAAAAAAATATTTTTTTCTCGTCCTGTTTTTTTGTTTTTCTTTCCATGGATGTAGAGTGGAAATAAAACTAAAAACAGAAGCATACTGCTGTTGATATTGCTACG